>NW_027255993.1:0-311154 GCF_045679555.1 Salvelinus alpinus
CTGTCATAATATAATAGAGACAGTAGATCTAGCTGGTCTGTCATAATATAATAGAGACAGTAGATCTTGCTGGTCTGTCATAATGTAATAGAGACATTAGATCTAGCTGGTCTGTCATAATATAATAGAGACAGTAGATCTAGCTGGTCTGTCATAATATAATAGAGACAGTAGATCTAGCTGGTCTGTCATAATATAATAGAGACATTAGATCTAGCTGGTCTGTCATAATATAATAGAGACAGTAGATCTAGCTGGTCTGTCATAATATAATAGAGACAGTAGATCTTGCTGGTCTGTCATAATGTAATAGAGACATTAGATCTAGCTGGTCTGTCATAATATAATAGAGACATTAGATCTAGCTGGTCTGTCTTAATATAATAGAGACAGTAGATCTAGCTGGTCTGTCATAATATAATAGAGACATTAGATCTAGCTGGTCTGTCATAATATAATAGAGACATTAGATCTAGCTGGTCTGTCATAATATAATAGAGACATTAGATCTAGCTGGTCTGTCATAATATAATAGAGATATTAGATCTAGCTGGTCTGTCATAATATAATAGAGACATTAGATCTAGCTGGTCTGTCATAATGTAATAGAGACATTAGATCTAGCTGGTCTGTCATAATATAATAGAGACATTAGATCTAGCTGGTCTGTCATAATGTAATAGAGACATTAGATCTAGCTGGTCTGTCATAATGTAATAGAGACATTAGATCTAGCTGGTCTGTCATAATGTAATAGAGACATTAGATCTAGCTGGTCTGTCATAATATAATAGAGACATTAGATCTAGCTGGTCTGTCATAATATAATAGAGACAGTAGATCTAGCTGGTCTGTCATTATATAATAGAGACATTAGATCTAGCTGGTCTGTCATTATATAATAGAGACATTAGATCTAGCTGGTCTGTCATAATGTAATAGAGACATTAGATCTAGCTGGTCTGTCATAATATAATAGAGACATTAGATCTAGCTGGTCTGTCATAATATAATAGAGACATTAGATCTAGCTGGTCTGTCATAATGTAATAGAGACATTAGATCTAGCTGGTCTGTCATAATATAATAGAGACATTAGATCTAGCTGGTCTGTCATTATATAATAGAGACAGTAGATCTAGCTGGTCTGTCATAATGTAATAGAGACATTAGATCTAGCTGGTCTGTCATTATATAATAGAGACAGTAGATCTAGCTGGTCTGTCATAATGTAATAGAGACATTAGATCTAGCTGGTCTGTCATAATATAATAGAGACATTAGATCTAGCTGGTCTGTCATAATATAATAGAGACATTAGATCTAGCTGGTCTGTCATAATATAATAGAGACATTAGATCTAGCTGGTCTGTCATAATGTAATAGAGACATTAGATCTAGCTGGTCTGTCATAATATAATAGAGACATTAGATCTAGCTGGTCTGTCATAATGTAATAGAGACATTAGATCTAGCTGGTCTGTCATAATGTAATAGAGACATTAGATCTAGCTGGTCTGTCATAATATAATAGAGACATTAGATCTAGCTGGTCTGTCATAATGTAATAGAGACATTAGATCTAGCTGGTCTGTCATAATGTAATAGAGACATTAGATCTAGCTGGTCTGTCATAATGTAATAGAGACATTAGATCTAGCTGGTCTGTCATAATGTAATAGAGACATTAGATCTAGCTGGTCTGTCATAATGTAATAGAGACATTAGATCTAGCTGGTCTGTCATAATGTAATAGAGACATTAGATCTAGCTGGTCTGTCATTATGTAATAGAGACATTAGATCTAGCTGGTCTGTCATAATATAATAGAGACATTAGATCTAGCTGGTCTGTCATAATGTAATAGAGACATTAGATCTAGCTGGTCTGTCATAATGTAATAGAGACATTAGATCTAGCTGGTCTGTCATAATGTAATAGAGACATTAGATCTAGCTGGTCTGTCATAATGTAATAGAGACATTAGATCTAGCTGGTCTGTCATAATGTAATAGAGACATTAGATCTAGCTGGTCTGTCATAATATAATAGAGACATTAGATCTAGCTGGTCTGTCATAATGTAATAGAGACATTAGATCTAGCTGGTCTGTCATAATATAATAGAGACATTAGATCTAGCTGGTCTGTCATAATGTAATAGAGACATTAGATCTAGCTGGTCTGTAATAATGTAATAGAGACATTAGATCTAGCTGGTCTGTCATAATGTAATAGAGACATTAGATCTAGCTGGTCTGTCATAATGTAATAGAGACATTAGATCTAGCTGGTCTGTCATAATGTAATAGAGACATTAGATCTAGCTGGTCTGTCATAATGTAATAGAGACATTAGATCTAGCTGGTCTGTCATAATGTAATAGAGACATTAGATCTAGCTGGTCTGTCATAATATAATAGAGACATTAGATCTAGCTGGTCTGTCATAATGTAATAGAGACATTAGATCTAGCTGGTCTGTCATAATATAATAGAGACATTAGATCTAGCTGGTCTGTCATAATGTAATAGAGACATTAGATCTAGCTGGTCTGTCATAATATAATAGAGACATTAGATCTAGCTGGTCTGTCATAATGTAATAGAGACATTAGATCTAGCTGGTCTGTCATAATGTAATAGAGACATTAGATCTAGCTGGTCTGTCATAATGTAATAGAGACATTAGATCTAGCTGGTCTGTCATAATGTAATAGAGACATTAGATCTAGCTGGTCTGTCATAATATAATAGAGACATTAGATCTAGCTGGTCTGTCATAATATAATAGAGACATTAGATCTAGCTGGTCTGTCATAATATAATAGAGACATTAGATCTAGCTGGTCTGTCATAATATAATAGAGACATTAGATCTAGCTGGTCTGTCATAATGTAATAGAGACATTAGATCTAGCTGGTCTGTCATAATGTAATAGAGACATTAGATCTAGCTGGTCTGTCATAATGTAATAGAGACATTAGATCTAGCTGGTCTGTCATAATGTAATAGAGACATTAGATCTAGCTGGTCTGTCATAATATAATAGAGACATTAGATCTAGCTGGTCTGTCATAATGTAATAGAGACATTAGATCTAGCTGGTCTGTCATAATATAATAGAGACATTAGATCTAGCTGGTCTGTCATAATGTAATAGAGACATTAGATCTAGCTGGTCTGTCATTATATAATAGAGACATTAGATCTAGCTGGTCTGTCATAATATAATAGAGACATTAGATCTAGCTGGTCTGTCATAATGTAATAGAGACATTAGATCTAGCTGGTCTGTCATTATATAATAGAGACATTAGATCTAGCTGGTCTGTCATAATGTAATAGAGACATTAGATCTAGCTGGTCTGTCATAATGTAATAGAGACATTAGATCTAGCTGGTCTGTCATAATGTAATAGAGACATTAGATCTAGCTGGTCTGTCATAATATAATAGAGACATTAGATCTAGCTGGTCTGTCATAATATAATAGAGACATTAGATCTAGCTGGTCTGTCATAATGTAATAGAGACATTAGATCTAGCTGGTCTGTCATAATATAATAGAGACATTAGATCTAGCTGGTCTGTCATAATGTAATAGAGACATTAGATCTAGCTGGTCTGTCATAATATAATAGAGACATTAGATCTAGCTGGTCTGTCATAATATAATAGAGACATTAGATCTAGCTGGTCTGTCATAATGTAATAGAGACATTAGATCTAGCTGGTCTGTCATAATGTAATAGAGACATTAGATCTAGCTGGTCTGTCATAATATAATAGAGACATTAGATCTAGCTGGTCTGTCATAATGTAATAGAGACATTAGATCTAGCTGGTCTGTCATAATGTAATAGAGACATTAGATCTAGCTGGTCTGTCATAATGTAATAGAGACATTAGATCTAGCTGGTCTGTCATAATGTAATAGAGACATTAGATCTAGCTGGTCTGTCATAATGTAATAGAGACATTAGATCTAGCTGGTCTGTCATAATGTAATAGAGACATTAGATCTAGCTGGTCTGTCATAATGTAATAGAGACATTAGATCTAGCTGGTCTGTCATAATGTAATAGAGACATTAGATCTAGCTGGTCTGTCATAATATAATAGAGACATTAGATCTAGCTGGTCTGTCATAATGTAATAGAGACATTAGATCTAGCTGGTCTGTCATAATGTAATAGAGACATTAGATCTAGCTGGTCTGTCATAATGTAATAGAGACATTAGATCTAGCTGGTCTGTCATAATATAATAGAGACATTAGATCTAGCTGGTCTGTCATAATGTAATAGAGACATTAGATCTAGCTGGTCTGTCATAATGTAATAGAGACATTAGATCTAGCTGGTCTGTCATTAATATAATAGAGACATTAGATCTAGCTGGTCTGTCATAATGTAATAGAGACATTAGATCTAGCTGGTCTGTCATAATATAATAGAGACATTAGATCTAGCTGGTCTGTCATAATGTAATAGAGACATTAGATCTAGCTGGTCTGTCATAATGTAATAGAGACATTAGATCTAGCTGGTCTGTCATAATGTAATAGAGACATTAGATCTAGCTGGTCTGTCATTAATGTAATAGAGACATTAGATCTAGCTGGTCTGTCATAATGTAATAGAGACATTAGATCTAGCTGGTCTGTCATAATGTAATAGAGACATTAGATCTAGCTGGTCTGTCATAATGTAATAGAGACATTAGATCTAGCTGGTCTGTCATAATATAATAGAGACATTAGATCTAGCTGGTCTGTCATAATGTAATAGAGACATTAGATCTAGCTGGTCTGTCATAATGTAATAGAGACATTAGATCTAGCTGGTCTGTCATAATGTAATAGAGACATTAGATCTAGCTGGTCTGTCATAATATAATAGAGACATTAGATCTAGCTGGTCTGTCATAATGTAATAGAGACATTAGATCTAGCTGGTCTGTCATAATGTAATAGAGACATTAGATCTAGCTGGTCTGTCATAATGTAATAGAGACATTAGATCTAGCTGGTCTGTCATAATGTAATAGAGACATTAGATCTAGCTGGTCTGTCATAATGTAATAGAGACATTAGATCTAGCTGGTCTGTCATTATATAATAGAGACATTAGATCTAGCTGGTCTGTCATAATGTAATAGAGACATTAGATCTAGCTGGTCTGTCATAATGTAATAGAGACATTAGATCTAGCTGGTCTGTCATAATGTAATAGAGACATTAGATCTAGCTGGTCTGTCATAATGTAATAGAGACATTAGATCTAGCTGGTCTGTCATAATGTAATAGAGACATTAGATCTAGCTGGTCTGTCATAATGTAATAGAGACATTAGATCTAGCTGGTCTGTCATAATGTAATAGAGACATTAGATCTAGCTGGTCTGTCATAATGTAATAGAGACATTAGATCTAGCTGGTCTGTCATAATGTAATAGAGACATTAGATCTAGCTGGTCTGTCATAATGTAATAGAGACATTAGATCTAGCTGGTCTGTCATAATGTAATAGAGACATTAGATCTAGCTGGTCTGTCATAATGTAATAGAGACATTAGATCTAGCTGGTCTGTCATAATGTAATAGAGACATTAGATCTAGCTGGTCTGTCATAATATAATAGAGACATTAGATCTAGCTGGTCTGTCATAATGTAATAGAGACATTAGATCTAGCTGGTCTGTCATAATGTAATAGAGACATTAGATCTAGCTGGTCTGTCATAATGTAATAGAGACATTAGATCTAGCTGGTCTGTCATAATGTAATAGAGACATTAGATCTAGCTGGTCTGTCATAATGTAATAGAGACATTAGATCTAGCTGGTCTGTCATAATGTAATAGAGACATTAGATCTAGCTGGTCTGTCATAATGTAATAGAGACATTAGATCTAGCTGGTCTGTCATAATGTAATAGAGACATTAGATCTAGCTGGTCTGTCATAATGTAATAGAGACATTAGATCTAGCTGGTCTGTCATAATGTAATAGAGACATTAGATCTAGCTGGTCTGTCATAATGTAATAGAGACATTAGATCTAGCTGGTCTGTCATAATGTAATAGAGACATTAGATCTAGCTGGTCTGTCATAATGTAATAGAGACATTAGATCTAGCTGGTCTGTCATAATGTAATAGAGACATTAGATCTAGCTGGTCTGTCATAATGTAATAGAGACATTAGATCTAGCTGGTCTGTCATAATGTAATAGAGACATTAGATCTAGCTGGTCTGTCATAATGTAATAGAGACATTAGATCTAGCTGGTCTGTCATAATGTAATAGAGACATTAGATCTAGCTGGTCTGTCATAATGTAATAGAGACATTAGATCTAGCTGGTCTGTCATAATGTAATAGAGACATTAGATCTAGCTGGTCTGTAATAATGTAATAGAGACATTAGATCTAGCTGGTCTGTCATAATGTAATAGAGACATTAGATCTAGCTGGTCTGTCATAATGTAATAGAGACATTAGATCTAGCTGGTCTGTCATAATGTAATAGAGACATTAGATCTAGCTGGTCTGTCATAATGTAATAGAGACATTAGATCTAGCTGGTCTGTCATAATGTAATAGAGACATTAGATCTAGCTGGTCTGTCATAATATAATAGAGACATTAGATCTAGCTGGTCTGTCATAATATAATAGAGACATTAGATCTAGCTGGTCTGTCATAATGTAATAGAGACATTAGATCTAGCTGGTCTGTCATAATGTAATAGAGACATTAGATCTAGCTGGTCTGTCATAATGTAATAGAGACATTAGATCTAGCTGGTCTGTCATAATGTAATAGAGACATTAGATCTAGCTGGTCTGTCATAATGTAATAGAGACATTAGATCTAGCTGGTCTGTCATAATGTAATAGAGACATTAGATCTAGCTGGTCTGTCATAATGTAATAGAGACATTAGATCTAGCTGGTCTGTCATAATGTAATAGAGACATTAGATCTAGCTGGTCTGTCATAATATAATAGAGACATTAGATCTAGCTGGTCTGTCATAATGTAATAGAGACATTAGATCTAGCTGGTCTGTCATAATGTAATAGAGACATTAGATCTAGCTGGTCTGTCATAATGTAATAGAGACATTAGATCTAGCTGGTCTGTCATAATATAATAGAGACATTAGATCTAGCTGGTCTGTCATAATGTAATAGAGACATTAGATCTAGCTGGTCTGTCATAATGTAATAGAGACATTAGATCTAGCTGGTCTGTCATAATGTAATAGAGACATTAGATCTAGCTGGTCTGTCATAATGTAATAGAGACATTAGATCTAGCTGGTCTGTCATAATATAATAGAGACATTAGATCTAGCTGGTCTGTCATAATGTAATAGAGACATTAGATCTAGCTGGTCTGTCATTATATAATAGAGACATTAGATCTAGCTGGTCTGTCATAATATAATAGAGACATTAGATCTAGCTGGTCTGTCATAATATAATAGAGACATTAGATCTAGCTGGTCTGTCATTATATAATAGAGACATTAGATCTAGCTGGTCTGTCATAATGTAATAGAGACATTAGATCTAGCTGGTCTGTCATAATGTAATAGAGACATTAGATCTAGCTGGTCTGTCATAATGTAATAGAGACATTAGATCTAGCTGGTCTGTCATAATGTAATAGAGACATTAGATCTAGCTGGTCTGTCATAATGTAATAGAGACATTAGATCTAGCTGGTCTGTCATAATATAATAGAGACATTAGATCTAGCTGGTCTGTCATAATGTAATAGAGACATTAGATCTAGCTGGTCTGTCATAATGTAATAGAGACATTAGATCTAGCTGGTCTGTCATAATGTAATAGAGACATTAGATCTAGCTGGTCTGTCATTAATATAATAGAGACATTAGATCTAGCTGGTCTGTCATAATGTAATAGAGACATTAGATCTAGCTGGTCTGTCATAATATAATAGAGACATTAGATCTAGCTGGTCTGTCATAATATAATAGAGACATTAGATCTAGCTGGTCTGTCATAATATAATAGAGACATTAGATCTAGCTGGTCTGTCATAATGTAATAGAGACATTAGATCTAGCTGGTCTGTCATAATGTAATAGAGACATTAGATCTAGCTGGTCTGTCATTATATAATAGAGACATTAGATCTAGCTGGTCTGTCATAATATAATAGAGACATTAGATCTAGCTGGTCTGTCATAATGTAATAGAGACATTAGATCTAGCTGGTCTGTCATAATATAATAGAGACATTAGATCTAGCTGGTCTGTCATAATGTAATAGAGACATTAGATCTAGCTGGTCTGTCATAATATAATAGAGACATTAGATCTAGCTGGTCTGTCATAATATAATAGAGACATTAGATCTAGCTGGTCTGTCATAATGTAATAGAGACATTAGATCTAGCTGGTCTGTCATAATCTAATAGAGACATTAGATCTAGCTGGTCTGTCATAATGTAATAGAGACATTAGATCTAGCTGGTCTGTCATAATGTAATAGAGACATTAGATCTAGCTGGTCTGTCATAATGTAATAGAGACATTAGATCTAGCTGGTCTGTCATAATGTAATAGAGACATTAGATCTAGCTGGTCTGTCATAATGTAATAGAGACATTAGATCTAGCTGGTCTGTCATAATGTAATAGAGACATTAGATCTAGCTGGTCTGTCATTATATAATAGAGACATTAGATCTAGCTGGTCTGTCATAATGTAATAGAGACATTAGATCTAGCTGGTCTGTCATAATATAATAGAGACATTAGATCTAGCTGGTCTGTCATAATGTAATAGAGACATTAGATCTAGCTGGTCTGTCATAATGTAATAGAGACATTAGATCTAGCTGGTCTGTCATAATGTAATAGAGACATTAGATCTAGCTGGTCTGTCATTATGTAATAGAGACATTAGATCTAGCTGGTCTGTCATAATGTAATAGAGACATTAGATCTAGCTGGTCTGTCATAATATAATAGAGACATTAGATCTAGCTGGTCTGTCATAATATAATAGAGACATTAGATCTAGCTGGTCTGTCATAATATAATAGAGACATTAGATCTAGCTGGTCTGTCATAATATAATAGAGACATTAGATCTAGCTGGTCTGTCATAATATAATAGAGACATTAGATCTAGCTGGTCTGTCATAATGTAATAGAGACATTAGATCTAGCTGGTCTGTCATAATATAATAGAGACATTAGATCTAGCTGGTCTGTCATAATATAATAGAGACATTAGATCTAGCTGGTCTGTCATAATATAATAGAGACATTAGATCTAGCTGGTCTGTCATAATGTAATAGAGACATTAGATCTAGCTGGTCTGTCATAATATAATAGAGACATTAGATCTAGCTGGTCTGTCATAATATAATAGAGACATTAGATCTAGCTGGTCTGTCATAATATAATAGAGACATTAGATCTAGCTGGTCTGTCATAATGTAATAGAGACATTAGATCTAGCTGGTCTGTCATTATATAATAGAGACATTAGATCTAGCTGGTCTGTCATAATGTAATAGAGACATTAGATCTAGCTGGTCTGTCATAATGTAATAGAGACATTAGATCTAGCTGGTCTGTCATAATGTAATAGAGACATTAGATCTAGCTGGTCTGTCATAATGTAATAGAGACATTAGATCTAGCTGGTCTGTCATAATGTAATAGAGACATTAGATCTAGCTGGTCTGTCATAATATAATAGAGACATTAGATCTAGCTGGTCTGTCATAATGTAATAGAGACATTAGATCTAGCTGGTCTGTCATAATGTAATAGAGACATTAGATCTAGCTGGTCTGTCATAATATAATAGAGACATTAGATCTAGCTGGTCTGTCATAATATAATAGAGACATTAGATCTAGCTGGTCTGTCATAATGTAATAGAGACATTAGATCTAGCTGGTCTGTCATAATGTAATAGAGACATTAGATCTAGCTGGTCTGTCATAATGTAATAGAGACATTAGATCTAGCTGGTCTGTCATAATGTAATAGAGACATTAGATCTAGCTGGTCTGTCATAATGTAATAGAGACATTAGATCTAGCTGGTCTGTCATAATATAATAGAGACATTAGATCTAGCTGGTCTGTCATAATATAATAGAGACATTAGATCTAGCTGGTCTGTCATAATGTAATAGAGACATTAGATCTAGCTGGTCTGTCATAATGTAATAGAGACATTAGATCTAGCTGGTCTGTCATAATATAATAGAGACATTAGATCTAGCTGGTCTGTCATAATATAATAGAGACATTAGATCTAGCTGGTCTGTCATAATATAATAGAGACATTAGATCTAGCTGGTCTGTCATAATATAATAGAGACATTAGATCTAGCTGGTCTGTCATAATGTAATAGAGACATTAGATCTAGCTGGTCTGTCATAATGTAATAGAGACATTAGATCTAGCTGGTCTGTCATAATGTAATAGAGACATTAGATCTAGCTGGTCTGTCATAATATAATAGAGACATTAGATCTAGCTGGTCTGTCATAATATAATAGAGACATTAGATCTAGCTGGTCTGTCATAATGTAATAGAGACATTAGATCTAGCTGGTCTGTCATAATGTAATAGAGACATTAGATCTAGCTGGTCTGTCATAATATAATAGAGACATTAGATCTAGCTGGTCTGTCATAATATAATAGAGACATTAGATCTAGCTGGTCTGTCATAATATAATAGAGACATTAGATCTAGCTGGTCTGTCATTATATAATAGAGACATTAGATCTAGCTGGTCTGTCATAATGTGATAGAGACATTAGATCTAGCTGGTCTGTCATAATGTAATAGAGACATTAGATCTAGCTGGTCTGTCATAATATAATAGAGACATTAGATCTAGCTGGTCTGTCATAATATAATAGAGACATTAGATCTAGCTGGTCTGTCATAATGTAATAGAGACATTAGATCTAGCTGGTCTGTCATAATATAATAGAGACATTAGATCTAGCTGGTCTGTCATTATATAATAGAGACATTAGATCTAGCTGGTCTGTCATAATGTAATAGAGACATTAGATCTAGCTGGTCTGTCATAATATAATAGAGACATTAGATCTAGCTGGTCTGTCATAATATAATAGAGACATTAGATCTAGCTGGTCTGTCATAATATAATAGAGACATTAGATCTAGCTGGTCTGTCATAATATAATAGAGACATTAGATCTAGCTGGTCTGTCATAATATAATAGAGACATTAGATCTAGCTGGTCTGTCATAATGTAATAGAGACATTAGATCTAGCTGGTCTGTCATAATGTAATAGAGACATTAGATCTAGCTGGTCTGTCATAATATAATAGAGACATTAGATCTAGCTGGTCTGTCATAATATAATAGAGACATTAGATCTAGCTGGTCTGTCATAATGTAATAGAGACATTAGATCTAGCTGGTCTGTCATAATATAATAGAGACATTAGATCTAGCTGGTCTGTCATAATATAATAGAGACATTAGATCTAGCTGGTCTGTCATAATGTAATAGAGACATTAGATCTAGCTGGTCTGTCATAATGTAATAGAGACATTAGATCTAGCTGGTCTGTCATTATATAATAGAGACATTAGATCTAGCTGGTCTGTCATAATGTAATAGAGACATTAGATCTAGCTGGTCTGTCATAATATAATAGAGACATTAGATCTAGCTGGTCTGTCATAATATAATAGAGACATTAGATCTAGCTGGTCTGTCATAATGTAATAGAGACATTAGATCTAGCTGGTCTGTCATAATGTAATAGAGACATTAGATCTAGCTGGTCTGTCATAATATAATAGAGACATTAGATCTAGCTGGTCTGTCATAATGTAATAGAGACATTAGATCTAGCTGGTCTGTCATAATATAATAGAGACATTAGATCTAGCTGGTCTGTCATAATATAATAGAGACATTAGATCTAGCTGGTCTGTCATAATATAATAGAGACATTAGATCTAGCTGGTCTGTCATAATGTAATAGAGACATTAGATCTAGCTGGTCTGTCATAATGTAATAGAGACATTAGATCTAGCTGGTCTGTCATAATATAATAGAGACATTAGATCTAGCTGGTCTGTCATAATATAATAGAGACATTAGATCTAGCTGGTCTGTCATAATGTAATAGAGACATTAGATCTAGCTGGTCTGTCATAATATAATAGAGACATTAGATCTAGCTGGTCTGTCATAATATAATAGAGACATTAGATCTAGCTGGTCTGTCATAATGTAATAGAGACATTAGATCTAGCTGGTCTGTCATAATGTAATAGAGACATTAGATCTAGCTGGTCTGTCATAATATAATAGAGACATTAGATCTAGCTGGTCTGTCATAATATAATAGAGACATTAGATCTAGCTGGTCTGTCATAATATAATAGAGACATTAGATCTAGCTGGTCTGTCATAATGTAATAGAGACATTAGATCTAGCTGGTCTGTCATAATGTAATAGAGACATTAGATCTAGCTGGTCTGTCATAATGTAATAGAGACATTAGATCTAGCTGGTCTGTCATAATGTAATAGAGACATTAGATCTAGCTGGTCTGTCATAATATAATAGAGACATTAGATCTAGCTGGTCTGTCATAATATAATAGAGACATTAGATCTAGCTGGTCTGTCATAATGTAATAGAGACATTAGATCTAGCTGGTCTGTCATAATGTAATAGAGACATTAGATCTAGCTGGTCTGTCATAATATAATAGAGACATTAGATCTAGCTGGTCTGTCATAATATAATAGAGACATTAGATCTAGCTGGTCTGTCATAATATAATAGAGACATTAGATCTAGCTGGTCTGTCATAATGTAATAGAGACATTAGATCTAGCTGGTCTGTCATAATGTGATAGAGACATTAGATCTAGCTGGTCTGTCATTATATAATAGAGACATTAGATCTAGCTGGTCTGTCATAATATAATAGAGACATTAGATCTAGCTGGTCTGTCATAATATAATAGAGACATTAGATCTAGCTGGTCTGTCATAATATAATAGAGACATTAGATCTAGCTGGTCTGTCATAATGTAATAGAGACATTAGATCTAGCTGGTCTGTCATAATATAATAGAGACATTAGATCTAGCTGGTCTGTCATAATATAATAGAGACATTAGATCTAGCTGGTCTGTCATAATGTAATAGAGACATTAGATCTAGCTGGTCTGTCATAATGTAATAGAGACATTAGATCTAGCTGGTCTGTCATAATGTAATAGAGACATTAGATCTAGCTGGTCTGTCATAATATAATAGAGACATTAGATCTAGCTGGTCTGTCATAATATAATAGAGACATTAGATCTAGCTGGTCTGTCATAATATAATAGAGACATTAGATCTAGCTGGTCTGTCATAATGTAATAGAGACATTAGATCTAGCTGGTCTGTCATAATATAATAGAGACATTAGATCTAGCTGGTCTGTCATAATGTAATAGAGACATTAGATCTAGCTGGTCTGTCATAATGTAATAGAGACATTAGATCTAGCTGGTCTGTCATAATATAATAGAGACATTAGATCTAGCTGGTCTGTCATAATGTGATAGAGACATTAGATCTAGCTGGTCTGTCATAATGTAATAGAGACATTAGATCTAGCTGGTCTGTCATAATATAATAGAGACATTAGATCTAGCTGGTCTGTCATAATATAATAGAGACATGTAGATCTAGCTGGTCTGTCATAATATAATAGAGACATTAGATCTAGCTGGTCTGTCATAATGTAATAGAGACATTAGATCTAGCTGGTCTGTCATAATGTAATAGAGACATTAGATCTAGCTGGTCTGTCATAATATAATAGAGACATTAGATCTAGCTGGTCTGTCATAATATAATAGAGACATTAGATCTAGCTGGTCTGTCATAATATAATAGAGACATTAGATCTAGCTGGTCTGTCATAATGTAATAGAGACATTAGATCTAGCTGGTCTGTCATAATATAATAGAGACATTAGATCTAGCTGGTCTGTCATTATATAATAGAGACATTAGATCTAGCTGGTCTGTCATTATGTAATAGAGACATTAGATCTAGCTGGTCTGTCATAATGTAATAGAGACATTAGATCTAGCTGGTCTGTCATAATATAATAGAGACATTAGATCTAGCTGGTCTGTCATAATATAATAGAGACATTAGATCTAGCTGGTCTGTCATAATATAATAGAGACATTAGATCTAGCTGGTCTGTCATAATGTAATAGAGACATTAGATCTAGCTGGTCTGTCATAATATAATAGAGACATTAGATCTAGCTGGTCTGTCATAATATAATAGAGACATTAGATCTAGCTGGTCTGTCATTATATAATAGAGACATTAGATCTAGCTGGTCTGTCATAATGTAATAGAGACATTAGATCTAGCTGGTCTGTCATAATGTAATAGAGACATTAGATCTAGCTGGTCTGTCATAATATAATAGAGACATTAGATCTAGCTGGTCTGTCATAATATAATAGAGACATTAGATCTAGCTGGTCTGTCATAATATAATAGAGACATTAGATCTAGCTGGTCTGTCATAATGTAATAGAGACATTAGATCTAGCTGGTCTGTCATAATGTAATAGAGACATTAGATCTAGCTGGTCTGTCATAATATAATAGAGACATTAGATCTAGCTGGTCTGTCATAATATAATAGAGACATTAGATCTAGCTGGTCTGTCATAATATAATAGAGACATTAGATCTAGCTGGTCTGTCATAATGTAATAGAGACATTAGATCTAGCTGGTCTGTCATAATATAATAGAGACATTAGATCTAGCTGGTCTGTCATAATATAATAGAGACATTAGATCTAGCTGGTCTGTCATAATATAATAGAGACATTAGATCTAGCTGGTCTGTCATAATGTAATAGAGACATTAGATCTAGCTGGTCTGTCATAATGTAATAGAGACATTAGATCTAGCTGGTCTGTCATAATGTAATAGAGACATTAGATCTAGCTGGTCTGTCATAATATAATAGAGACATTAGATCTAGCTGGTCTGTCATAATATAATAGAGACATTAGATCTAGCTGGTCTGTCATAATATAATAGAGACATTAGATCTAGCTGGTCTGTCATAATATAATAGAGACATTAGATCTAGCTGGTCTGTCATAATATAATAGAGACATTAGATCTAGCTGGTCTGTCATAATGTAATAGAGACATTAGATCTAGCTGGTCTGTCATAATATAATAGAGACATTAGATCTAGCTGGTCTGTCATAATGTGATAGAGACATTAGATCTAGCTGGTCTGTCATAATGTAATAGAGACATTAGATCTAGCTGGTCTGTCATAATATAATAGAGACATTAGATCTAGCTGGTCTGTCATAATATAATAGAGACATTAGATCTAGCTGGTCTGTCATAATATAATAGAGACATTAGATCTAGCTGGTCTGTCATAATATAATAGAGACATTAGATCTAGCTGGTCTGTCATAATATAATAGAGACATTAGATCTAGCTGGTCTGTCATAATATAATAGAGACATTAGATCTAGCTGGTCTGTCATAATATAATAGAGACATTAGATCTAGCTGGTCTGTCATAATATAATAGAGACATTAGATCTAGCTGGTCTGTCATAATATAATAGAGACATTAGATCTAGCTGGTCTGTCATAATGTAATAGAGACATTAGATCTAGCTGGTCTGTCATTATATAATAGAGACATTAGATCTAGCTGGTCTGTCATTATGTAATAGAGACATTAGATCTAGCTGGTCTGTCATTATATAATAGAGACATTAGATCTAGCTGGTCTGTCATAATGTAATAGAGACATTAGATCTAGCTGGTCTGTCATAATATAATAGAGACATTAGATCTAGCTGGTCTGTCATAATATAATAGAGACATTAGATCTAGCTGGTCTGTCATAATGTAATAGAGACATTAGATCTAGCTGGTCTGTCATAATATAATAGAGACATTAGATCTAGCTGGTCTGTCATAATATAATAGAGACATTAGATCTAGCTGGTCTGTCATTATATAATAGAGACATTAGATCTAGCTGGTCTGTCATAATGTAATAGAGACATTAGATCTAGCTGGTCTGTCATAATGTAATAGAGACATTAGATCTAGCTGGTCTGTCATAATATAATAGAGACATTAGATCTAGCTGGTCTGTCATAATATAATAGAGACATTAGATCTAGCTGGTCTGTCATAATATAATAGAGACATTAGATCTAGCTGGTCTGTCATAATATAATAGAGACATTAGATCTAGCTGGTCTGTCATAATGTAATAGAGACATTAGATCTAGCTGGTCTGTCATAATGTAATAGAGACATTAGATCTAGCTGGTCTGTCATAATGTAATAGAGACATTAGATCTAGCTGGTCTGTCATAATATAATAGAGACATTAGATCTAGCTGGTCTGTCATAATATAATAGAGACATTAGATCTAGCTGGTCTGTCATAATATAATAGAGACATTAGATCTAGCTGGTCTGTCATTATATAATAGAGACATTAGATCTAGCTGGTCTGTCATAATGTAATAGAGACATTAGATCTAGCTGGTCTGTCATAATATAATAGAGACATTAGATCTAGCTGGTCTGTCATAATGTAATAGAGACATTAGATCTAGCTGGTCTGTCATAATATAATAGAGACATTAGATCTAGCTGGTCTGTCATAATATAATAGAGACATTAGATCTAGCTGGTCTGTCATTATATAATAGAGACATTAGATCTAGCTGGTCTGTCATAATGTAATAGAGACATTAGATCTAGCTGGTCTGTCATAATATAATAGAGACATTAGATCTAGCTGGTCTGTCATAATGTAATAGAGACATTAGATCTAGCTGGTCTGTCATTATATAATAGAGACATTAGATCTAGCTGGTCTGTCATAATATAATAGAGACATTAGATCTAGCTGGTCTGTCATAATGTAATAGAGACATTAGATCTAGCTGGTCTGTCATAATGTAATAGAGACATTAGATCTAGCTGGTCTGTCATAATATAATAGAGACATATAGATCTAGCTGGTCTGTCATAATATAATAGAGACATTAGATCTAGCTGGTCTGTCATAATATAATAGAGACATTAGATCTAGCTGGTCTGTCATAATGTAATAGAGACATTAGATCTAGCTGGTCTGTCATAATGTAATAGAGACATTAGATCTAGCTGGTCTGTCATAATATAATAGAGACATTAGATCTAGCTGGTCTGTCATAATATAATAGAGACATTAGATCTAGCTGGTCTGTCATAATGTAATAGAGACATTAGATCTAGCTGGTCTGTCATAATGTAATAGAGACATTAGATCTAGCTGGTCTGTCATAATGTAATAGAGACATTAGATCTAGCTGGTCTGTCATAATGTAATAGAGACATTAGATCTAGCTGGTCTGTCATAATATAATAGAGACATTAGATCTAGCTGGTCTGTCATAATATAATAGAGACATTAGATCTAGCTGGTCTGTCATAATATAATAGAGACATTAGATCTAGCTGGTCTGTCATAATGTAATAGAGACATTAGATCTAGCTGGTCTGTCATAATATAATAGAGACATTAGATCTAGCTGGTCTGTCATAATGTAATAGAGACATTAGATCTAGCTGGTCTGTCATAATATAATAGAGACATTAGATCTAGCTGGTCTGTCATAATATAATAGAGACATTAGATCTAGCTGGTCTGTCATAATGTAATAGAGACATTAGATCTAGCTGGTCTGTCATAATGTAATAGAGACATTAGATCTAGCTGGTCTGTCATAATGTAATAGAGACATTAGATCTAGCTGGTCTGTCATAATATAATAGAGACATTAGATCTAGCTGGTCTGTCATAATATAATAGAGACATTAGATCTAGCTGGTCTGTCATAATGTAATAGAGACATTAGATCTAGCTGGTCTGTCATAATATAATAGAGACATTAGATCTAGCTGGTCTGTCATAATATAATAGAGACATTAGATCTAGCTGGTCTGTCATAATATAATAGAGACATTAGATCTAGCTGGTCTGTCATAATATAATAGAGACATTAGATCTAGCTGGTCTGTCATAATGTAATAGAGACATTAGATCTAGCTGGTCTGTCATAATATAATAGAGACATTAGATCTAGCTGGTCTGTCATAATATAATAGAGACATTAGATCTAGCTGGTCTGTCATAATGTAATAGAGACATTAGATCTAGCTGGTCTGTCATAATATAATAGAGACATTAGATCTAGCTGGTCTGTCATAATATAATAGAGACATTAGATCTAGCTGGTCTGTCATAATATAATAGAGACATTAGATCTAGCTGGTCTGTCATTATGTAATAGAGACATTAGATCTAGCTGGTCTGTCATAATGTAATAGAGACATTAGATCTAGCTGGTCTGTCATAATATAATAGAGACATTAGATCTAGCTGGTCTGTCATAATATAATAGAGACATTAGATCTAGCTGGTCTGTCATAATATAATAGAGACATTAGATCTAGCTGGTCTGTCATAATATAATAGAGACATTAGATCTAGCTGGTCTGTCATAATATAATAGAGACATTAGATCTAGCTGGTCTGTCATAATGTAATAGAGACATTAGATCTAGCTGGTCTGTCATAATGTAATAGAGACATTAGATCTAGCTGGTCTGTCATAATATAATAGAGACATTAGATCTAGCTGGTCTGTCATAATGTAATAGAGACATTAGATCTAGCTGGTCTGTCATAATATAATAGAGACATTAGATCTAGCTGGTCTGTCATAATATAATAGAGACATTAGATCTAGCTGGTCTGTCATAATGTAATAGAGACATTAGATCTAGCTGGTCTGTCATAATATAATAGAGACATTAGATCTAGCTGGTCTGTCATAATATAATAGAGACATTAGATCTAGCTGGTCTGTCATAATGTAATAGAGACATTAGATCTAGCTGGTCTGTCATAATATAATAGAGACATTAGATCTAGCTGGTCTGTCATAATATAATAGAGACATTAGATCTAGCTGGTCTGTCATAATGTAATAGAGACATTAGATCTAGCTGGTCTGTCATAATGTAATAGAGACATTAGATCTAGCTGGTCTGTCATAATATAATAGAGACATTAGATCTAGCTGGTCCTGTCATAATATAATAGAGACATGTAGATCTAGCTGGTCTGTCATAATATAATAGAGACATTAGATCTAGCTGGTCTGTCATAATATAATAGAGACATTAGATCTAGCTGGTCTGTCATAATATAATAGAGACATTAGATCTAGCTGGTCTGTCATAATGTAATAGAGACAGTAGATCTAGCTGGTCTGTCATAATGTAATAGAGACATTAGATCTAGCTGGTCTGTCATAATGTAATAGAGACATTAGATCTAGCTGGTCTGTCATAATGTAATAGAGACATTAGATCTAGCTGGTCTGTCATAATATAATAGAGACATTAGATCTAGCTGGTCTGTCATAATATAATAGAGACATTAGATCTAGCTGGTCTGTCATTATATAATAGAGACATTAGATCTAGCTGGTCTGTCATAATATAATAGAGACATTAGATCTAGCTGGTCTGTCATAATATAATAGAGACATTAGATCTAGCTGGTCTGTCATAATGTGATAGAGACATTAGATCTAGCTGGTCTGTCATAATGTAATAGAGACATTAGATCTAGCTGGTCTGTCATAATGTAATAGAGACATTAGATCTAGCTGGTCTGTCATAATATAATAGAGACATTAGATCTAGCTGGTCTGTCATAATATAATAGAGACAGTAGATCTAGCTGGTCTGTCATAATATAATAGAGACATGTAGATCTAGCTGGTCTGTCATAATATAATAGAGACATTAGATCTAGCTGGTCTGTCATAATATAATAGAGACATGTAGATCTAGCTGGTCTGTCATAATATAATAGAGACATTAGATCTAGCTGGTCTGTCATAATATAATAGAGACAGTAGATCTAGCTGGTCTGTCATAATATAATAGAGACATTAGATCTAGCTGGTCTGTCATAATATAATAGAGACAGTAGATCTAGCTGGTCTGTCATTATATAATAGAGACAGTAGATCTAGCTGGTCTGTCATAATGTAATAGAGACATTAGATCTAGCTGGTCTGTCATAATGTAATAGAGACATTAGATCTAGCTGGTCTGTCATAATATAATAGAGACATTAGATCTAGCTGGTCTGTCATAATATAATAGAGACAGTAGATCTAGCTGGTCTGTCATAATATAATAGAGACAGTAGATCTAGCTGGTCTGTCATAATATAATAGAGACATTAGATCTAGCTGGTCTGTCATAATATCATAGAGGCAGTAGATCTAGCTGGTCTGTCATAATATAATAGAGACAGTAGATCTAGCTGGTCTGTCATAATATAATAGAGACAGTAGATCTAGCTGGTCTGTCATAATATAATAGAGACATTAGATCTAGCTGGTCTGCCATAATGTAATAGAGACATTAGATCTAGCTGGTCTGTCATAATATAATAGAGACAGTATATCTAGCTGGTCTGTCATAATATAATAGAGACAGTAGATCTAGCTGGTCTGTCATAATCTAATAGAGACATTAGATCTAGCTGGTCTGTCATAATGTAATAGAGACATTAGATCTAGCTGGTCTGTCATAATGTAATAGAGACATTAGATCTAGCTGGTCTGTCATAATATAATAGAGGCAGTAGATCTAGCTGGCCTGTCATACTATAATAGAGACAGTAGATCTAGCTGGTCTGTCATAATATAATAGAGACATTAGATCTAGCTGGTCTGTCATAATATAATAGAGACAGTAGATCTAGCTGGTCTGTCATAATATAATAGAGACAGTAGATCTAGCTGGTCTGTCATAATATAATAGAGACAGTAGATCTAGCTGGTCTGTCATAATATAATAGAGGCAGTAGATCTAGCTGGTCTGTCATTATATAATAGAGACAGTAGATCTAGCTGGTCTGTCATAATGTAATAGAGACATTAGATCTAGCTGGTCTGTCATAATATAATAGAGACAGTAGATCTAGCTGGCCTGTCATAATATAATAGATACAGTAGATCTAGCTGGTCTGTCATAATATAATAGAGACATTAGATCTAGCTGGTCTGTCATAATATAATAGAGACAGTAGATCTAGCTGGTCTGTCATAATATAATAGAGACAGTAGATCTAGCTGGTCTGTCATAATATAATAGATACTGTAGATCTAGCTGGTCTGTCTTAATATAATAGAGACAGTAGATCTAGCTGATCTGTCATAATATAATAGAGACAGTAGATCTAGCTGGTCTGTCATAATGTAATAGAGACATTAGATCTAGCTGGTCTGTCATAATATAATAGAGACAGTAGATCTAGCTGGCCTGTCATAATATAATAGATACTGTAGATCTAGCTGGTCTGTCATAATATAATAGAGGCAGTAGATCTAGCTGGTCTGTCATAATATAATAGAGACATTAGATCTAGCTGGTCTGTCATAATGTAATAGAGTCATTAGATCTAGCTGGTCTGTCATAATATAATAGAGACATTAGATCTAGCTGGTCTGTCATAATATAATAGAGACATTAGATCTAGCTGGTCTGTCATAATATAATAGAGACATTAGATCTAGGTGGTCTGTCATAATATAATAGAGGCAGTAGATCTAGCTGGTCTGTCATTATATAATAGAGACAGTAGATCTAGCTGGTCTGTCATAATGTAATAGAGACATTAGATCTAGCTGGTCTGTCATAATATAATAGAGACAGTAGATCTAGCTGGTCTGTCATAATATAATAGAAACATTAGATCTAGCTGGTCTGTCATAATATAATAGAGGCAGTAGATCTAGCTGGTCTGTCATTATATAATAGAGACAGTAGATCTAGCTGGTCTGTCATAATGTAATAGAGACATTAGATCTAGCTGGTCTGTCATAATATAATAGAGACATTAGATCTAGCTGGTCTGTCATAATATAATAGAGACATTAGATCTAGCTGGTCTGTCATAATATAATAGAGACATTAGATCTAGCTGGTCTGTCATAATATAATAGAGGCAGTAGATCTAGCTGGTCTGTCATTATATAATAGAGACAGTAGATCTAGCTGGTCTGTCATAATATAATAGAGACATTAGTTCTAGCTGGTCTGTCATAATGTAATAGAGACATTAGATCTAGCTGGTCTGTCATAATATAATAGAGACAGTAGATCTAGCTGGTCTGTCATAATATAATAGAGACATTAGATCTAGCTGGTCTGTCATAGTATAATAGAGACATTAGATCTAGCTGGTCTGTCATAATATAATAGAGACAGTATATCTAGCTGGTCTGTCATAATATAATAGAGACAGTAGATCTAGCTGGTCTGTCATAATATAATAGAGACAGTAGATGTAGCTGGTCTGTCATAATATAATAGAGACATTAGATCTAGCTGGTCTGTCATAATGTAATAGAGACATTAGATCTAGCTGGTCTGTCATAATGTAATAGAGACAGTAGATCTAGCTGGTCTGTCATAATGTAATAGAGACATTAGATCTAGCTGGTCTGTCATAATATAATAGAGACATTAGATCTAGCTGGTCTGTCATAATATAATAGAGACACTAGATCTAGCTGGTCTGTCATAATATAATAGAGACATTAGATCTAGCTGGTCTGTCATAATATAATAGAGACAGTAGATCTAGCTGGTCTGTCATAATATAATAGAGACATTAGATCTAGCTGGTCTGTCATAATATAATAGAGACATTAGATCTAGCTGGTCTGTCATAATATAATAGAGACATTAGATCTAGCTGGTCTGTCATAATATAATAGAGACATTAGATCTAGCTGGTCTGTCATAATATAATAGAGACATTAGATCTAGCTGGTCTGTCATTATATAATAGAGACAGTAGATCTAGCTGGTCTGTCATAATATAATAGAGACATTAGATCTAGCTGGTCTGTCATAATGTAATAGAGACATTAGATCTAGCTGGTCTGTCATAATATAATAGAGACATTAGATCTAGCTGGTCTGTCATAATATAATAGAGACATATAGATCTAGCTGGTCTGTCATAATATAATAGAGACATTAGATCTAGCTGGTCTGTCATAATATAATAGAGACAGTAGATCTAGCTGGTCTGTCATAATATAATAGAGACATTAGATCTAGCTGGTCTGTCATAATATAATAGAGACATTATATGTAGCTGGTCTGTCATAATGTAATAGAGACATTAGATCTAGCTGGTCTGTCATAATATAATAGAGACATTAGATCTAGCTGGTCTGTCATAATGTAATAGAGACATTAGATCTAGCTGGTCTGTCATAATGTAATAGAGACATTAGATCTAGCTGGTCTGTCATAATATAATAGAGACATTAGATCTAGCTGGTCTGTCATAATATAATAGAGACACTAGATCTAGCTGGTCTGTCATAATATAATAGAGACATTAGATCTAGCTGGTCTGTCATAATATAATAGAGACAGTAGATCTAGCTGGTCTGTCATAATATAATAGAGACATTAGATCTAGCTGGTCTGTCATAATATAATAGAGACATTAGATCTAGCTGGTCTGTCATAATATAATAGAGACAGCAGATCTAGCTGGTCTGTCATAATGTAATAGAGACATTAGATCTAGCTGGTCTGTCATAATATAATAGAGACATTAGATCTAGCTGGTCTGTCATAATATAATAGAGACACTAGATCTAGCTGGTCTGTCATAATGTAATAGAGACATTAGATCTAGCTGGTCTGTCATAATGTAATAGAGACATTAGATCTAGCTGGTCTGTCATAATATAATAGAGACAGTAGATCTAGCTGGCCTGTCATACTATAATAGATACTGTAGATCTAGCTGGTCTGTCATAATATAATAGAGACATTAGATCTAGCTGGTCTGTCATAATATAATAGAGACAGTAGATCTAGCTGGTCTGTCATAATATAATAGAGACAGTAGATCTAGCTGGTCTGTCATAATAGAATAGAGACATTAGATCTAGCTGGTCTGTCATAATATAATAGAGACAGTAGATCTAGCTGGTCTGTCATAATATAATAGAGACAGTAGATCTAGCTGGTCTGTCATAATGTAATAGAGACATTAGATCTAGCTGGTCTGTCATAATATAATAGAGACAGTAGATCTAGCTGGTCTGTCATAATATAATAGAGACATTAGATCTAGCTGGTCTGTCATAATATAATAGAGACATTAGATCTAGCTGGTCTGTCATAATATAATAGAGACATTAGATCTAGCTGGTCTGTCATAATATAATAGAGACAGTAGATCTAGCTGGTCTGTCATCATATAATAGAGACAGTAGATCTAGCTGGTCTGTCATAATATAATAGAGACATTAGATCTAGCTGGTCTGTCATAATATAATAGAGACATTAGATCTAGCTGGTCTGTCATTGTATAATAGAGACAGTAGATCTAGCTGGTCTGTCATAATATAATAGAGACATTAGATCTAGCTGGTCTGCCATAATGTAATAGAGACATTAGATCTAGCTGGTCTGTCATAATATAATAGAGACAGTAGATCTAGCTGGTCTGTCATAATATAATAGAGACATTAGATCTAGCTGGTCTGTCATAATATAATAGAGACAGTAGATCTAGCTGGTCTGTCATAATATAATTGAGACAGTAGATCTAGCTGGTCTGTCATAATATAATAGAGACATTAGATCTAGCTGGTCTGTCATAATATAATAGAGACATTAGATCTAGCTGGTCTGTCATAATATAATAGAGATAGTATATCTAGCTGGTCTGTCATAATATAATAGAGACAGTATATCTAGCTGGTCTGTCATAATATAATAGAGACAGTAGATCTAGCTGGTCTGTCATAATATAATAGAGACATTAGATCTAGCTGGTCTGTCATAATATAATAGAGACAGTATATCTAGCTGGTCTGTCATAATATAATAGAGACAGTAGATCTAGCTGGCCTGTCATAATATAATAGATACTGTAGATCTAGCTGGTCTGTCATAATATAATAGAGACATTAGATCTAGCTGGTCTGTCATAATATAATAGAGATAGTATATCTAGCTGGTCTGTCATAATATAATAGAGACAGTAGATCTAGCTGGTCTGTCATAATATAATAGAGACATTAGATCTAGCTGGTCTGTCATAATATAATAGAGGCAGTAGATCTAGCTGGTCTGTCATTATATAATAGAGACAGAAGATCTAGCTGGTCTGTCATAATGTAATAGAGACATTAGATCTAGCTGGTCTGTCAAAATATAATAGAGACAGTATATCTAGCTGGTCTGTCATAATATAATAGAGACATTAGATCTAGCTGGTCTGTCATAATATAATAGAGACATTAGATCTAGCTGGTCTGTCATAATAAAATAGAGACATTAGATCTAGCTGGTCTGTCATAATATAATAGAGACAGTATATCTAGCTGGTCTGTCATAATATAATAGAGACAGTAGATCTAGCTGGTCTGTCATAATATAATAGAGACAGTATATCAAGCTGGTCTGTCATAATATAATAGAGACATTAGATCTAGCTGGTCTGTCATAATATAATAGAGACATTAGATCTAGCTGGTCTGTCATAATATAATAGAGACATTAGATCTAGCTGGTCTGTCATAATATAATAGAGACAGTAGATCTAGCTGGTCTGTCATCATATAATAGAGACAGTAGATCTAGCTGGTCTGTCATAATATAATAGAGACATTAGATCTAGCTGGTCTGTCATAATATAATAGAGACATTAGATCTAGCTGGTCTGTCATAATATAATAGAGGCAGTAGATCTAGCTGGTCTGTCATTATATAATAGAGACAGTAGATCTAGCTGGTCTGTCATAATGTAATAGAGACATTAGATCTAGCTGGTCTGTCATAATATAATAGAGACAGTAGATCTAGCTGGTCTGTCATAATATAATAGAGACATTAGATCTAGCTGGTCTGTCATAATGTAATAGAGACATTAGATCTAGCTGGTCTGTCATAATATAATAGAGACAGTAGATCTAGCTGGCCTGTCATAATATAATAGATACTGTAGATCTAGCTGGTCTGTCATAATATAATAGAGAAATTAGATCTAGCTGGTCTGTCATAATATAATAGAGACAGTAGATCTAGCTGGTCTGTCATAATATAATAGAGACAGTAGATCTAGCTGGTCTGTCATAATATAATAGATACTGTAGATCTAGCTGGTCTGTCTTAATATAATAGAGACAGTAGATCTAGCTGATCTGTCATAATATAATAGAGACAGTAGATCTAGCTGGTCTGTCATAATGTAATAGAGACATTAGATCTAGCTGGTCTGTCATAATATAATAGAGACAGTAGATCTAGCTGCCCTGTCATAATATAATAGATACTGTAGATCTAGCTGGTCTGTCATAATATAATAGAGGTAGTAGATCTAGCTGGTCTGTCATTATATAATAGAGACATTAGATCTAGCTGGTCTGTCATAATATAATAGAGACATTAGATCTAGCTGGTCTGTCATAATATAATAGAGACAGTAGATCTAGCTGGTCTGTCATAATATAATAGAGACTGTAGATCTAGCTGGTCTGTCATAATAAAATAGAGACATTAGATCTAGCTCGTCTGTCATAATATAATAGAGGCAGTAGATCTAGCTGGTCTGTCATTATATAATAGAGACAGTAGATCTAGCTGGTCTGTCATAATATAATAGAGACATTAGATCTAGCTGGTCTGTCATAATATAATAGAGACAGTAGATCTAGCTGGTCTGTCATAATATAATAGAAACATTAGATCTAGCTGGTCTGTCATAATATAATAGAGGCAGTAGATCTAGCTGGTCTGTCATTATATAATAGAGACAGTAGATCTAGCTGGTCTGTCATAATATAATAGAGACATTAGATCTAGCTGGTCTTCCATAATGTAATAGAGACATTTGATCTAGCTGGTCTGTCATAATATAATAGAGACATTAGATCTAGCTGGTCTGTCATAATGTAATAGAGACAGTAGATCTAGCTGGTCTGTCATAATATAATAGAGACAGTAGATCTAGCTGGTCTGTCATAATATAATAGAGACATTAGATCTAGCTGGTCTTTCATAATATAAAAGAGGAAGTAGATCTAGCTGGTCTGTCATTATATAATAGAGACAGTATATCTAGCTGGTCTGTCATAATATAATAGAGACAGTAGATCTAGCTGGTCTGTCATAATGTAATAGAGACATTAGATCTAGCTGGTCTGTCATAATATAATAGAGACATTAGATCTAGCTGGTCTGTCATAATATAATAGAGACACTAGATCTAGCTGGTCTGTCATAATGTAATAGAGACATTCGATCTAGCTGGTCTGTCATAATATAATAGAGACAGTAGATCTAGCTGGCCTGTCATACTATAACAGATACTGTAGATCTAGCTGGTCTGTCATAATATAATAGAGACATTAGATCTAGCTGGTCTGTCATAATATAATAGAGACAGTAGATCTAGCTGGTCTGTCATAATGTAATAGAGACATTAGATCTAGCTGGTCTGTCATAATATAATAGAGACATTAGATCTAGCTGGTCTGTCATAATATAATAGAGACACTAGATCTAGCTGGTCTGTCATAATGTAATAGAGACATTAGATCTAGCTGGTCTGTCATAATATAATAGAGACAGTAGATCTAGCTGGTCTGTCATAATATAATAGAGACAGTAGATCTAGCTGGTCTGTCATAATATAATAGAGACATTAGATCTAGCTGGTCTGTCATAATATAAAAGAGGAAGTAGATCTAGCTGGTCTGTCATAATATAATAGAGACAGTATATCTATCTGGTCTGTCATAATATAATAGAGACAGTAGATCTAGCTGGTCTGTCATAATGTAATAGAGACATTAGATCTAGCTGGTCTGTCATAATATAATAGAGACATTAGATCTAGCTGGTCTGTCATAATATAATAGAGACACTAGATCTAGCTGGTCTGTCATAATGTAATAGAGACATTCGATCTAGCTGGTCTGTCATAATATAATAGAGACAGTAGATCTAGCTGGCCTGTCATACTATAATAGATACTGTAGATCTAGCTGGTCTGTCATAATATAATAGAGACATTAGATCTAGCTGGTCTGTCATAATATAATAGAGACAGTAGATCTAGCTGGTCTGTCATAATATAATAGAGACAGTAGATCTAGCTGGTCTGTCATAATATAATAGAGACATTAGATCTAGCTGGTCTGTCATAATATAATAGAGGCAGTAGATCTAGCTGGTCTGTCATTATATAATAGAGACAGTAGATCTAGCTGGTCTGTCATAATATAATAGAGACATTAGATCTAGCTGGTCTGTTATAATATAATAGAGACATTAGATCTAGCTGGTCTGTCATAATATAATAGAGACATTAGATCTAGCTGGTCTGTCATAATATAATAGAGACATTAGATCTAGCTGGTCTGTCATAATATAATAGAGACATTAGATCTAGCTGGTCTGTCATAATGTAATAGAGACATTAGATCTAGCTGGTCTGTCATAATATAATAGAGACATTAGATCTAGCTGGTCTGTCATAATGTAATAGAGACATTAGATCTAGCTGGTCTGTCATAATATAATAGAGACATTAGATCTAGCTGGTCTGTCATAATATAATAGAGACATTAGATCTAGCTGGTCTGTCATAATATAATAGAGACAGTAGATCTAGCTGGTCTGTCATAATATAATAGAGACAGTAGATCTAGCTGGTCTGTCATCATATAATAGAGACAGTAGATCTAGCTGGTCTGTCATAATATAATAGACAGTAGATCTAGCTGGTCTGTCATAATATAATAGAGACATTAGATCTAGCTGGTCTGTCATAATATAATAGAGACAGTAGATCTAGCTGGTCTGTCATAATATAATAGAGACATTAGATCTAGCTGGTCTGTCATAATATAATAGAGACATTAGATCTAGCTGGTCTGTCATAATATAATAGAGACATTAGATCTAGCTGGTCTGTCATAATATAATAGAGACATTAGATCTAGCTGGTCTGTCATAATATAATAGAGACAGTAGATCTAGCTGGTCTGTCATAATATAATAGAGACAGTAGATCTAGTTGGTCTGTCATAATATAATAGAGACATTAGATCTAGCTGGTCTGTCATAATATAATAGAGACAGTATATCTAGCTGGTCTGTCATAATATAATAGAGACAGTAGATCTAGCTGGTCTGTCATAATAAAATAGAGACATTAGATCTAGCTGGTCTGTCATAATATAATAGAGACAGTATATCTAGCTGGTCTGTCATAATATAATAGAGACAGTAGATCTAGCTGGTCTGTCATAATATAATAGAGACATTAGATCTAGCTGGTCTGTCATAATATAATAGAGACACTAGATCTAGCTGGTCTGTCATAATGTAATAGAGACATTCGATCTAGCTGGTCTGTCATAATGTAATAGAGACATTAGATCTAGCTGGCCTGTCATACTATAATAGATACTGTAGATCTAGCTGGTCTGTCATAATATAATAGAGACATTAGATCTAGCTGGTCTGTCATAATATAATAGAGACAGTAGATCTAGCTGGTCTGTCATAATATAATAGAGACAGTAGATCTAGCTGGTCTGTCATAATATAATAGAGACATTAGATCTAGCTGGTCTGTCATAATATAATAGAGGCAGTAGATCTAGCTGGTCTGTCATTATATAATAGAGACATTAGATCTAGCTGGTCTGTCATAATGTAATAGAGACATTAGATCTAGCTGGTCTGTTATAATATAATAGAGACATTAGATCTAGCTGGTCTGTCATAATATAATAGAGACATTAGATCTAGCTGGTCTGTCATAATATAATAGAGGAAGTAGATCTAGCTGGTCTGTCATTATATAATAGAGACAGTATATCTAGCTGGTCTGTCATAATGTAATAGAGACATTAGATCTAGCTGGTCTGTCATAATATAATAGAGACATTAGATCTAGCTGGTCTGTCATAATATAATAGAGACATTAGATCTAGCTGGTCTGTCATAATATAATAGAGACATTAGATCTAGCTGGTCTGTCATAATATAATAGAGACATTAGATCTAGCTGGTCTGTCATAATATAATAGAGACATTAGATCTAGCTGGTCTGTCATAATATAATAGAGACATTAGATCTAGCTGGTCTGTCATCATATAATAGAGACATTAGATCTAGCTGGTCTGTCATAATATAATAGAGACATTAGATCTAGCTGGTCTGTCATAATATAATAGAGACATTAGATCTAGCTGGTCTGTCATAATGTAATAGAGACATTAGATCTAGCTGGTCTGTCATAATATAATAGAGACATTAGATCTAGCTGGTCTGTCATAATATAATAGAGACATTAGATCTAGCTGGTCTGTCATAATATAATAGAGACATTAGATCTAGCTGGTCTGTCATAATATAATAGAGACAGTAGATCTAGTTGGTCTGTCATAATATAATAGAGACATTAGATCTAGCTGGTCTGTCATAATATAATAGAGACAGTATATCTAGCTGGTCTGTCATAATATAATAGAGACAGTAGATCTAGCTGGTCTGTCATAATATAATAGAGACATTAGATCTAGCTGGTCTGTCATAATATAATAGAGACAGTATATCTAGCTGGTCTGTCATAATATAATAGAGACAGTAGATCTAGCTGGTCTGTCATAATATAATAGAGACATTAGATCTAGCTGGTCTGTCATAATATAATAGAGACACTAGATCTAGCTGGTCTGTCATAATGTAATAGAGACATTCGATCTAGCTGGTCTGTCATAATGTAATAGAGACATTAGATCTAGCTGGTCTGTCATAATATAATAGAGACTGTGGATCTAGCTGGTCTGTCATAATATAATAGAGACAGTAGATCTAGCTGGTCTGTCATAATATAATAGAGACAGTATATCTAGCTGGTCTGTCATAATATAATAGAGACAGTAGATCTAGCTGGTTTGTCATAATATAATAGAGACATTAGATCTAGCTGGTCTGTCATAATATAATAGAGACAGTAGATCTAGCTGGTCTGTCATTATATAATAGAGACAGTAGATCTAGCTGGTCTGTCATAATGTAATAGAGACATTAGATCTAGCTGGTCTGTTATAATATAATAGAGACATTAGATCTAGCTGGTCTGTCATAATATAATAGAGACATTAGATCTAGCTGGTCTGTCATAATATAATAGAGGAAGTAGATCTAGCTGGTCTGTCATTATATAATAGAGACATTATATCTAGCTGGTCTGTCATAATGTAATAGAGACATTAGATCTAGCTGGTCTGTCATAATATAATAGAGACATTAGATCTAGCTGGTCTGTCATAATATAATAGAGACATTAGATCTAGCTGGTCTGTCATAATGTAATAGAGACATTAGATCTAGCTGGTCTGTCATAATATAATAGAGACATTAGATCTAGCTGGTCTGTCATAATATAATAGAGACATTAGATCTAGCTGGTCTGTCATAATATAATAGAGACATTAGATCTAGCTGGTCTGTCATCATATAATAGAGACATTAGATCTAGTCACTGGTCTGTCATAATATAATAGAGACATTAGATCTAGCTGGTCTGTCATAATATAATAGAGACATTAGATCTAGCTGGTCTGTCATAATATAATAGAGACATTAGATCTAGCTGGTCTGTCATAATGTAATAGAGACATTAGATCTAGATGGTCTGTCATAATATAATAGAGACATTAGATCTAGCTGGTCTGTCATAATATAATAGAGACATTAGATCTAGCTGGTCTGTCATAATATAATAGAGACAGTAGATCTAGCTGGTCTGTCATAATATAATAGAGACAGTAGATCTAGCTGGTCTGTCATAATAAAATAGAGACATTAGATCTAGCTGGTCTGTCATAATATAATAGAGATAGTATATCTAGCTGGTCTGTCATAATATAATAGAGACAGTAGATCTAGCTGGTCTGTCATAATAAAATAGAGACATTAGATCTAGCTGGTCTGTCATAATATAATAGAGACAGTAGATCTAGCTGGTCTGTCATAATATAATAGAGACAGTATATATAGCTGGTCTGTCATAATATAATAGAGACAGTAGATCTAGCTGGTCTGTCATAATATAATAGAGACATTAGATCTAGCTGGTCTGTCATAATATAATAGAGACAGTATATCTAGCTGGTCTGTCATAATATAATAGAGACAGTAGATCTAGCTGGCCTGTCATAATATAATAGATACTGTAGATCTAGCTGGTCTGTCATAATATAATAGAGACATTAGATCTAGCTGGTCTGTCATAATATAATAGAGATAGTATATCTAGCTGGTCTGTCATAATATAATAGAGACAGTAGATCTAGCTGGTCTGTCATAATATAATAGAGACATTAGATCTAGCTGGTCTGTCATAATATAATAGAGACATTAGATCTAGCTGGTCTGTCATAATATAATAGAGACAGTAGATCTAGCTGGTCTGTCATAATATAATAGAGACAGTATATCTATCTGGTCTGTCATAATATAATAGAGACAGTAGATCTAGCTGGTCTGTCATAATGTAATAGAGACATTAGATCTAGCTGGTCTGTCATAATATAATAGAGACATTAGATCTAGCTGGTCTGTCATAATATAATAGAGACACTAGATCTAGCTGGTCTGTCATAATGTAATAGAGACATTCGATCTAGCTGGTCTGTCATAATATAATAGAGACATTAGATCTAGCTGGTCTGTCATAATATAATAGATACTGTGGATCTAGCTGGTCTGTCATAATATAATAGAGACATTAGATCTAGCTGGTCTGTCATAATATAATAGAGACAGTAGATCTAGCTGGTCTGTCATAATATAATAGAGACAGTAGATCTAGCTGGTTTGTCATAATAAAATAGAGACATTAGATCTAGCTGGTCTGTCATAATATAATAGAGGCAGTAGATCTAGCTGGTCTGTCATTATATAATAGAGACAGTAGATCTAGCTGGTCTGTCATAATGTAATAGAGACATTAGATCTAGCTGGTCTGTTATAATATAATAGAGACAGTAGATCTAGCTGGTCTGTCATAATATAATAGAGACATTAGATCTAGCTGGTCTGTCATAATATAATAGAGGAAGTAGATCTAGCTGGTCTGTCATTATATAATAGAGACAGTATATCTAGCTGGTCTGTCATAATGTAATAGAGACATTAGATCTAGCTGGTCTGTCATAATATAATAGAGACAGTATATCTAGCTGGTCTGTCATAATATAATAGAGACATTAGATCTAGCTGGTCTGTCATAATGTAATAGAGACATTAGATCTAGCTGGTCTGTCATAATATAATAGAGACAGTAGATCTAGCTGGTCTGTCATAATATAATAGAGACATTAGATCTAGCTGGTCTGTCATAATATAATAGAGACAGTAGATCTAGCTGGTCTGTCATCATATAATAGAGACAGTAGATCTAGCTGGTCTGTCATAATATAATAGAGACAGTAGATCTAGCTGGTCTGTCATAATATAATAGAGACAGTAGATCTAGCTGGTCTGTCATTATATAATAGAGACAGTAGATCTAGCTGGTCTGTCATAATATAATAGAGACATTAGATCTAGCTGGTCTGCCATAATGTAATAGAGACATTAGATCTAGCTGGTCTGTCATAATATAATAGAGACATTAGATCTAGCTGGTCTGTCATAATATAATAGAGACACTAGATCTAGCTGGTCTGTCATAATATAATAGAGACAGTATATCTAGCTGGTCTGTCATAATATAATAGAGACAGTAGATCTAGCTGGTCTGTCATAATAAAATAGAGACATTAGATCTAGCTGGTCTGTCATAATATAATAGAGATAGTATATCTAGCTGGTCTGTCATAATATAATAGAGACAGTAGATCTAGCTGGTCTGTCATAATAAAATAGAGACATTAGATCTAGCTGGTCTGTCATAATATAATAGAGACAGTAGATCTAGCTGGTCTGTCATAATATAATAGAGACAGTATATATAGCTGGTCTGTCATAATATAATAGAGACAGTAGATCTAGCTGGTCTGTCATAATATAATAGAGACATTAGATCTAGCTGGTCTGTCATAATATAATAGAGACAGTATATCTAGCTGGTCTGTCATAATATAATAGAGACAGTAGATCTAGCTGGCCTGTCATAATATAATAGATACTGTAGATCTAGCTGGTCTGTCATAATATAATAGAGACATTAGATCTAGCTGGTCTGTCATAATATAATAGAGATAGTATATCTAGCTGGTCTGTCATAATATAATAGAGACAGTAGATCTAGCTGGTCTGTCATAATATAATAGAGACATTAGATCTAGCTGGTCTGTCATAATATAATAGAGACATTAGATCTAGCTGGTCTGTCATAATATAATAGAGACAGTAGATCTAGCTGGTCTGTCATAATATAATAGAGACAGTATATCTAGCTGGTCTGTCATAATATAATAGAGACAGTAGATCTAGCTGGTCTGTCATAATATAATAGAGACATTAGATCTAGCTGGTCTGTCATAATATAATAGAGACATTAGATCTAGCTGGTCTGTCATAATATAATAGAGACACTAGATCTAGCTGGTCTGTCATAATGTAATATAGATATTCGATCTAGCTGGTCTGTCATAATGTAATAGAGACATTAGATCTAGCTGGCCTGTCATACTATAATAGATACTGTGGATCTAGCTGGTCTGTCATAATATAATAGAGACAGTAGATCTAGCTGGTCTGTCATAATATAATAGAGACAGTAGATCTAGCTGGTCTGTCATAATATAATAGAGACAGTAGATCTAGCTGGTTTGTCATAATAAAATAGAGACATTAGATCTAGCTGGTCTGTCATAATATAATAGAGGCAGTAGATCTAGCTGGTCTGTCATTATATAATAGAGACAGTAGATCTAGCTGGTCTGTCATAATGTAATAGAGACATTAGATCTAGCTGGTCTGTCATAATATAATAGAGACATTAGATCTAGCTGGTCTGTCATAATGTAATAGAGACATTAGATCTAGCTGGTCTGTCATAATATAATAGAGGAAGTAGATCTAGCTGGTCTGTCATTATATAATAGAGACAGTATATCTAGCTGGTCTGTCATAATGTAATAGAGACATTAGATCTAGCTGGTCTGTCATAATATAATAGAGACAGTATATCTAGCTGGTCTGTCATAATATAATAGAGACATTAGATCTAGCTGGTCTGTCATAATGTAATAGAGACATTAGATCTAGCTGGTCTGTCATAATATAATAGAGACAGTAGATCTAGCTGGTCTGTCATAATATAATAGAGACATTAGATCTAGCTGGTCTGTCATAATATAATAGAGACATTAGATCTAGCTGGTCTGTCATCATATAATAGAGACAGTAGATCTAGCTGGTCTGTCATAATATAATAGAGACATTAGATCTAGCTGGTCTGTCATAATATAATAGAGACATTAGATCTAGCTGGTCTGTCATTATATAATAGAGACAGTAGATCTAGCTGGTCTGTCATAATATAATAGAGACATTAGATCTAGCTGGTCTGTCATAATGTAATAGAGACATTAGATCTAGCTGGTCTGTCATAATATAATAGAGACATTAGATCTAGCTGGTCTGTCATAATATAATAGAGACACTAGATCTAGCTGGTCTGTCATAATATAATAGAGACAGTATATCTAGCTGGTCTGTCATAATATAATAGAGACAGTAGATCTAGCTGGTCTGTCATAATAAAATAGAGACATTAGATCTAGCTGGTCTGTCATAATATAATAGAGACAGTATATCTAGCTGGTCTGTCATAATATAATAGAGACAGTAGATCTAGCTGGTCTGTCATAATATAATAGAGACATTAGATCTAGCTGGTCTGTCATAATATAATAGAGACACTAGATCTAGCTGGTCTGTCATAATATAATAGAGACAGTATATCTAGCTGGTCTGTCATAATATAATAGAGACAGTAGATCTAGCTGGTCTGTCATAATATAATAGAGACATTAGATCTAGCTGGTCTGTCATAATATAATAGAGACAGTATATCTAGCTGGTCTGTCATAATATAATAGAGACAGTAGATCTAGCTGGTCTGTCATAATATAATAGAGACATTAGATCTAGCTGGTCTGTCATAATATAATAGAGACACTAGATCTAGCTGGTCTGTCATAATGTAATAGAGACATTAGATCTAGCTGGTCTGTCATAATATAATAGAGACATTAGATCTAGCTGGCCTGTCATAATATAATAGATACTGTGGATCTAGCTGGTCTGTCATAATATAATAGAGACATTAGATCTAGCTGGTCTGTCATAATATAATAGAGACAGTAGATCTAGCTGGTCTGTCATAATATAATAGAGACAGTAGATCTAGCTGGTCTGTCATAATAAAATAGAGACATTAGATCTAGCTGGTCTGTCATAATATAATAGAGGCAGTAGATCTAGCTGGTCTGTCATTATATAATAGAGACAGTAGATCTAGCTGGTCTGTCATAATGTAATAGAGACATTAGATCTAGCTGGTCTGTCATAATATAATAGAGACAGTATATCTAGCTGGTCTGTCATAATATAATAGAGACAGTAGATCTAGCTGGTCTGTCATAATATAATAGAGGAAGTAGATCTAGCTGGTCTGTCATAATGTAATAGAGACATTAGATCTAGCTGGTCTGTCATAATATAATAGAGACAGTATATCTAGCTGGTCTGTCATAATATAATAGAGACATTAGATCTAGCTGGTCTGTCATAATGTAATAGAGACATTAGATCTAGCTGGTCTGTCATAATAAAATAGAGACATTAGATCTAGCTGGTCTGTCATAATATAATAGAGACAGTAGATCTAGCTGGTCTGTCATAATATAATAGAGACAGTAGATCTAGCTGGTCTGTCATCATATAATAGAGACAGTAGATCTAGCTGGTCTGTCATAATATAATAGAGACAGTAGATCTAGCTGGTCTGTCATAATATAATAGAGACATTAGATCTAGCTGGTCTGTCATAATATAATAGAGACAGTAGATCTAGCTGGTCTGTCATAAAATAATAGAGACAGTAGATCTAGCTGGTCTGTCATAATATAATAGAGACAGTAGATCTAGCTGGTCTGTCATAATATAATAGAGACAGTAGATCTAGCTGGTCTGTCATAATATAATAGAGACAGTATATCTATCTGGTCTGTCATAATATAATAGAGACAGTAGATCTAGCTGGTCTGTCATAATATAATAGAGACATTAGATCTAGCTGGTCTGTCATAATATAATAGAGACAGTAGATCTAGCTGGTCTGTCATAAAATAATAGAGACATTAGATCTAGCTGGTCTGTCATAATATAATAGAGACATTAGATCTAGCTGGTCTGTCATAATATAATAGAGACAGTAGATCTAGCTGGTCTGTCATAATATAATAGAGACAGTATATCTATCTGGTCTGTCATAATATAATAGAGACAGTAGATCTAGCTGGTCTGTCATAATATAATAGAGACATTAGATCTAGCTGGTCTGTCATAATATAATAGAGACAGTAGATCTAGCTGGTCTGTCATAATATAATAGAGACATTAGATCTAGCTGGTCTGTCATAATGTAATAGAGATATTCGATCTAGCTGGTCTGTCATAATGTAATAGAGACATTAGATCTAGCTGGCCTGTCATAATATAATAGATACTGTAGATCTAGCTGGTCTGTCATAATATAATAGAGACATTAGATCTAGCTGGTCTGTCATAATATAATAGAGACAGTATATCTAGCTGGTCTGTCATAATATAATAGAGACATTAGATCTAGCTGGTTTGTCATAATAAAATAGAGACATTAGATCTAGCTGGTCTGTCATAATATAATAGAGGCAGTAGATCTAGCTGGTCTGTCATTATATAATAGAGACAGTAGATCTAGCTGGTCTGTCATAATGTAATAGAGACATTAGATCTAGCTGGTCTGTCATAATATAATAGAGACAGTAGATCTAGCTGGTCTGTCATAATATAATAGAGACATTAGATCTAGCTGGTCTGTCATAATATAATAGAGGAAGTAGATCTAGCTGGTCTGTCATTATATAATAGAGACAGTATATCTAGCTGGTCTGTCATAATATAATAGAGACATTAGATCTAGCTGGTCTGTCATAATATAATAGAGACAGTATATCTAGCTGGTCTGTCATAATATAATAGAGACATTAGATCTAGCTGGTCTGTCATAATGTAATAGAGACATTAGATCTAGCTGGTCTGTCATAATGTAATAGAGACATTAGATCTAGCTGGTCTGTCATAATATAATAGAGACATTAGATCTAGCTGGTCTGTCATAATATAATAGAGACATTAGATCTAGCTGGTCTGTCATCATATAATAGAGACAGTAGATCTAGCTGGTCTGTCATAATATAATAGAGACAGTAGATCTAGCTGGTCTGTCATAATATAATAGAGACATTAGATCTAGCTGGTCTGTCATTATATAATAGAGACAGTAGATCTAGCTGGTCTGTCATAATATAATAGAGACATTAGATCTAGCTGGTCTGTCATAATGTAATAGAGACATTAGATCTAGCTGGTCTGTCATAATATAATAGAGACATTAGATCTAGCTGGTCTGTCATAATATAATAGAGACACTAGATCTAGCTGGTCTGTCATAATATAATAGAGACAGTATATCTAGCTGGTCTGTCATAATATAATAGAGACAGTAGATCTAGCTGGTCTGTCATAATAAAATAGAGACATTAGATCTAGCTGGTCTGTCATAATATAATAGAGACAGTATATCTAGCTGGTCTGTCATAATATAATAGAGACAGTAGATCTAGCTGGTCTGTCATAATATAATAGAGACATTAGATCTAGCTGGTCTGTCATAATATAATAGAGACACTAGATCTAGCTGGTCTGTCATAATATAATAGAGACAGTATATCTAGCTGGTCTGTCATAATATAATAGAGACAGTAGATCTAGCTGGTCTGTCATAATATAATAGAGACATTAGATCTAGCTGGTCTGTCATAATATAATAGAGACAGTATATCTAGCTGGTCTGTCATAATATAATAGAGACAGTAGATCTAGCTGGTCTGTCATAATATAATAGAGACATTAGATCTAGCTGGTCTGTCATAATATAATAGAGACACTAGATCTAGCTGGTTTGTCATAATATAATAGAGACATTAGATCTAGCTGGTCTGTCATAATATAATAGAGACAGTAGATCTAGCTGGTCTGTCATAATATAATAGATACTGTAGATCTAGCTGGTCTGTCATAATATAATAGAGACAGTAGATCTAGCTGGTCTGTCATAATATAATAGAGACAGTATATCTAGCTGGTCTGTCATAATATAATAGAGACAGTAGATCTAGCTGGTTTGTCATAATAAAATAGAGACATTAGATCTAGCTGGTCTGTCATAATATAATAGAGGCAGTAGATCTAGCTGGTCTATCATTATATAATAGAGACAGTAGATCTAGCTGGTCTGTCATAATGTAATAGAGACATTAGATCTAGCTGGTCTGTTATATTATAATAGAGACAGTATATCTAGCTGGTCTGTCATAATATAATAGAGACAGTAGATCTAGCTGGCCTGTCATAATATAATAGAGGAAGTAGATCTAGCTGTCATTAGTCTGTCATAATATAATAGAGACATTAGATCTAGCTGGTCTGTCATAATATAATAGAGACAGTATATCTAGCTGGTCTGTCATAATATAATAGAGACATTAGATCTAGCTGGTCTGTCATAATGTAATAGAGACATTAGATCTAGCTGGTCTGTCATAATATAATAGAGACAGTAGATCTAGCTGGTCTGTCATAATATAATAGAGACAGTAGATCTAGCTGGTCTGTCATAATATAATAGAGACAGTAGATCTAGCTGGTCTGTCATCATATAATAGAGACAGTAGATCTAGCTGGTCTGTCATAATATAATAGAGACATTAGATCTAGCTGGTCTGTCATAATATAATAGAGACAGTAGATCTAGCTGGTCTGTCATAATATAATAGAGACAGTAGATCTAGCTGGTCTGTCATAATATAATAGAGACATTAGATCTAGCTGGTCTGTCATAATGTAATAGAGACAGTAGATCTAGCTGGTCTGTCATAATATAATAGAGACTGTAGATCTAGCTGGTCTGTCATAATATAATAGAGACATTAGATCTAGCTGGTCTGTCATAATATAATAGAGACAGTATATCTAGCTGGTCTGTCATAATATAATAGAGACAGTAGATCTAGCTGGTCTGTCATAATAAAATAGAGACATTAGATCTAGCTGGTCTGTCATAATATAATAGAGATAGTATATCTAGCTGGTCTGTCATAATATAATAGAGACAGTAGATCTAGCTGGTCTGTCATAATATAATAGAGACATTAGATCTAGCTGGTCTGTCATAATATAATAGAGACAGTAGATCTAGCTGGTCTGTCATAATATAATAGAGACAGTATATCTAGCTGGTCTGTCATAATATAATAGAGACAGTAGATCTAGCTGGTCTGTCATAATATAATAGAGACATTAGATCTAGCTGGTCTGTCATAAAATAATAGAGACAGTATATCTAGCTGGTCTGTCATAATATAATAGAGACAGTAGATCTAGCTGGTCTGTCATAATATAATAGAGACAGTAGATCTAGCTGGTCTGTCATAATATAATAGAGACATTAGATCTAGCTGGTCTGTCATAATATAATAGAGGAAGTAGATCTAGCTGGTCTGTCATTATATAATAGAGACAGTATATCTAGCTGTTCTGTCATAATATAATAGAGACAGTAGATCTAGCTGGCCTGTCATAATATAATAGAGACAGTATATCTAGCTGGTCTGTCATAATATAATAGAGACATTAGATCTAGCTGGTCTGTCATAATGTAATAGAGACATTAGATCTAGCTGGTCTGTCATAATATAATAGAGACATTAGATCTAGCTGGTCTGTCATAATATAATAGAGACAGTAGATCTAGCTGGTCTGTCATAATATAATAGAGACAGTAGATCTAGCTGGTCTGTCATCATATAATAGAGACAGTAGATCTAGCTGGTCTGTCATAATATAATAGAGACATTAGATCTAGCTGGTCTGTCATAATATAATAGAGACATTAGATCTAGCTGGTCTGTCATAATATAATAGAGACAGTAGATCTAGCTGGTCTGTCATAATATAATAGAGACATTAGATCTAGCTGGTCTGTCATAATATAATAGAGACAGTATATCTAGCTGGTCTGTCATAATATAATAGAGACTGTAGATCTAGCTGGTCTGTCATAATATAATAGAGACACTAGATCTAGCTGGTCTGTCATAATATAATAGAGACAGTATATCTAGCTGGTCTGTCATAATATAATAGAGACAGTAGATCTAGCTGGTCTGTCATAATATAATAGAGACATTAGATCTAGCTGGTCTGTCATAATATAATAGAGATAGTATATCTATCTGGTCTGTCATAATATAATAGAGACAGTAGATCTAGCTGGTCTGTCATAATATAATAGAGACATTAGATCTAGCTGGTCTGTCATAATATAATAGAGACAGTATATCTAGCTGGTCTGTCATAATATAATAGAGACAGTATATCTAGCTGGTCTGTCATAATATAATAGAGACAGTAGATCTAGCTGGTCTGTCATAATATAATAGAGACATTAGATCTAGCTGGTCTGTCATAAAATAATAGAGACAGTATATCTAGCTGGTCTGTCATAATATAATAGAGACAGTAGATCTAGCTGGCCTGTCATAATATAATAGATACTGTAGATCTAGCTGGTCTGTCATAATATAATAGAGACATTAGATCTAGCTGGTCTGTCATAATATAATAGAGATAGTATATCTAGCTGGTCTGTCATAATATAATAGAGACAGTAGATCTAGCTGGTCTGTCATAATATAATAGAGACATTAGATCTAGCTGGTCTGTCATAATATAATAGAGGCAGTAGATCTAGCTGGTCTGTCATTATATAATAGAGACAGTAGATCTAGCTGGTCTGTCATAATATAATAGAGACATTAGATCTAGCTGGTCTGTCATAATATAATAGAGACAGTATATCAAGCTGGTCTGTCATAATATAATAGAGACAGTAGATCTAGCTGGTCTGTCATAATATAATAGAGACATTAGATCTAGCTGGTCTGTCATAATAAAATAGAGACATTAGATCTAGCTGGTCTGTCATAATATAATAGAGACAGTATATCTAGCTGGTCTGTCATAATATAATAGAGACAGTAGATCTAGCTGGTCTGTCATAATATAATAGAGACAGTATATCAAGCTGGTCTGTCATAATATAATAGAGACAGTAGATCTAGCTGGTCTGTCATAATATAATAGAGACAGTAGATCTAGCTGGTCTGTCATAATATAATAGAGACATTAGATCTAGCTGGTCTGTCATAATATAATAGAGACAGTATATCTAGCTGGTCTGTCATCATATAATAGAGACAGTAGATCTAGCTGGTCTGTCATAATATAATAGAGACAGTAGATCTAGCTGGTCTGTCATAATATAATAGAGACATTAGATCTAGCTGGTCTGTCATAATATAATAGAGGCAGTAGATCTAGCTGGTCTGTCATTATATAATAGAGACAGTAGATCTAGCTGGTCTGTCATAATGTAATAGAGACATTAGATCTAGCTGGTCTGTCATAATATAATAGAGACAGTAGATCTAGCTGGTCTGTCATAATATAATAGAGACATTAGATCTAGCTGGTCTGTCATAATGTAATAGAGACATTAGATCTAGCTGGTCTGTCATAATATAATAGAGACAGTAGATCTAGCTGGCCTGTCATAATATAATAGATACTGTAGATCTAGCTGGTCTGTCATAATAAAATAGAGAAATTAGATCTAGCTGGTCTGTCATAATATAATAGAGACAGTAGATCTAGCTGGTCTGTCATAATATAATAGATACTGTAGATCTAGCTGGTCTGTCATAATATAATAGAGACAGTAGATCTAGCTGGTCTGTCATAATATAATAGAGACAGTAGATCTAGCTGATCTGTCATAATATAATAGAGACAGTAGATCTAGCTGGTCTGTCATAATGTAATAGAGACATTAGATCTAGCTGGTCTGTCATAATATAATAGAGACAGTAGATCTAGCTGGCCTGTCATAATATAATAGATACTGTAGATCTAGCTGGTCTGTCATAATATAATAGAGGTAGTAGATCTAGCTGGTCTGTCATTATATAATAAAGACATTAGATCTAGCTGGTCTGTCATAATGTAATAGAGACATTAGATCTAGCTGGTCTGTCATAATATAATAGAGACAGTAGATCTAGCTGGCCTGTCATAATATAATAGATACTGTAGATCTAGCTGGTCTGTCATAATATAATAGAGACAGTAGATCTAGCTGGTCTGTCATAATATAATAGAGACAGTATATCTAGCTGGTCTGTCATAATATAATAGAGACAGTAGATCTAGCTGGTCTGTCATAATATAATAGAGACATTAGATCTAGCTGGTCTGTCATAAAATAATAGAGACAGTAGATCTAGCTGGCCTGTCATACTATAATAGATACTGTAGATCTAGCTGGTCTGTCATAATATAATAGAGACATTAGATCTAGCTGGTCTGTCATAATATAATAGAGATAGTATATCTAGCTGGTCTGTCATAATATAATAGAGACAGTAGATCTAGCTGGTCTGTCATAATATAATAGAGACATTAGATCTAGCTGGTCTGTCATAATATAATAGAGGCAGTAGATCTAGCTGGTCTGTCATTATATAATAGAGACAGTAGATCTAGCTGGTCTGTCATAATATAATAGAGACATTAGATCTAGCTGGTCTGTCATAATATAATAGAGACAGTATATCAAGCTGGTCTGTCATAATATAATAGAGACAGTAGATCTAGCTGGTCTGTCATAATATAATAGAGACATTAGATCTAGCTGGTCTGTCATAATATAATAGAGACATTAGATCTAGCTGGTCTGTCATAATATAATAGAGACAGTATATCTAGCTGGTCTGTCATAATATAATAGAGACAGTAGATCTATCTGGTCGTCATAATATCATAGAGACAGTATATCAAGCTGGTCTGTCATAATATAATAGAGACATTAGATCTAGCTGGTCTGTCATAATATAATAGAGACATTAGATCTAGCTGGTCTGTCATAATATAATAGAGACATTAGATCTAGCTGGTCTGTCATAATATAATAGAGACATTAGATCTAGCTGGTCTGTCATCATATAATAGAGACATTAGATCTAGCTGGTCTGTCATAATATAATAGAGACATTAGATCTAGCTGGTCTGTCATAATATAATAGAGACATTAGATCTAGCTGGTCTGTCATAATATAATAGAGGCAGTAGATCTAGCTGGTCTGTCATTATATAATAGAGACAGTAGATCTAGCTGGTCTGTCATAATGTAATAGAGACATTAGATCTAGCTGGTCTGTCATAATATAATAGAGACAGTATATCTAGCTGGTCTGTCATAATATAATAGAGACAGTAGATCTAGCTGGTCTGTCATAATGTAATAGAGACATTAGATCTAGCTGGTCTGTCATAATATAATAAAGACAGTAGATCTAGCTGGTCTGTCATAATATAATAGAGACTGTAGATCTAGCTGGTCTGTCATAATATAATAGAGACATTAGATCTAGCTGGTCTGTCATAATATAATAGAGACAGTAGATTTAGCTGGTCTGTCATAATATAATAGAGACAGTAGATCTAGCTGGTCTGTCATAATATAATAGATACTGTAGATCTAGCTGGTCTGTCTTAATATAATAGAGACAGTAGATCTAGCTGATCTGTCATAATATAATAGAGACAGTAGATCTAGCTGGTCTGTCATAATGTAATAGAGACATTAGATCTAGCTGGTCTGTCATAATATAATAGAGACAGTAGATCTAGCTGGCCTGTCATAATATAATAGATACTGTAGATCTAGCTGGTCTGTCATAATATAATAGAGGTAGTAGATCTAGCTGGTCTGTCATTATATAATAGAGACATTAGATCTAGCTGGTCTGTCATAATGTAATAGAGACATTAGATCTAGCTGGTCTGTCATAATATAATAGAGACAGTAGATCTAGCTGGTCTGTCATAATATAATAGAGACAGTAGATCTAGCTGGTCTGTCATAATATAATAGAGACAGTAGATCTTGCTGGTCTGTCATAATATAATAGAGACAGTATATCTAGCTGGTCTGTCATAATATAATAGAGACAGTAGATCTAGCTGGTCTGTCATAATATAATAGAGACATTAGATCTAGCTGGTCTGTCATAATGTAATAGAGACATTAGATCTAGCTGGTCTGTCATAATATAATAGAGACAGTAGATCTAGCTGGTCTGTCATAATATAATAGAGACTGTAGATCTAGCTGGTCTGTCATAATATAATAGAGACAGTAGATCTAGCTGGTCTGTCATAATATAATAGAGACAGTAGATTTAGCTGGTCTGTCATAATATAATAGAGACATTAGATCTAGCTGGTCTGTCATAATATAATAGAGACAGTAGATCTAGCTGGTCTGTCATAATATAATAGAGACAGTAGATCTAGCTGATCTGTCATAATATAATAGAGACAGTAGATCTAGCTGGTCTGTCATAATGTAATAGAGACATTAGATCTAGCTGGTCTGTCATAATATAATAGAGACAGTAGATCTAGCTGGCCTGTCATAATATAATAGATACTGTAGATCTAGCTGGTCTGTCATAATATAATAGAGGTAGTAGATCTAGCTGGTCTGTCATAATATAATAGAGACATTAGATCTAGCTGGTCTGTCATAATGTAATAGAGTCATTAGATCTAGCTGGTCTGTCATAATATAATAGAGACAGTAGATCTAGCTGGTCTGTCATAATATAATAGATACTGTAGATCTAGCTGGTCTGTCATAATATAATAGAGACAGTAGATCTAGCTGGTCTGTCATAATATAATAGAGATAGTATATCTAGCTGGTCTGTCATAATATAATAGAGACAGTAGATCTAGCTGGTCTGTCATAATATAATAGAGACATTAGATCTAGCTGGTCTGTCATAATATAATAGAGACAGTATATCTAGCTGGTCTGTCATAATATAATAGAGACAGTATATCTAGCTGGTCTGTCATAATATAATAGAGACAGTAGATCTAGCTGGTCTGTCATAATAAAATAGAGACATTAGATCTAGCTGGTCTGTCATAATATAATAGAGACAGTAGATCTAGCTGGCCTGTCATAATATAATAGATACTGTAGATCTAGCTGGTCTGTCATAATATAATAGAGGTAGTAGATCTAGCTGGTCTGTCATTATATAATAGAGACATTAGATCTAGCTGGTCTGTCATAATGTAATAGAGTCATTAGATCTAGCTGGTCTGTCATAATATAATAGAGACATTAGATCTAGCTGGTCTGTCATAATATAATAGAGACATTAGATCTAGCTGGTCTGTCATAATGTAATAGAGACATTAGATCTAGCTGGTCTGTCATAATATAATAGAGACATTAGATCTAGCTGGCCTGTCATAATAAAATAGAGACATTAGATCTAGCTGGTCTGTCATAATATAATAGAGGCAGTAGATCTAGCTGGTCTGTCATTATATAATAGAGACAGTAGATCTAGCTGGTCTGTCATAATGTAATAGAGACATTAGATCTAGCTGGTCTGTCATAATATAATAGAGACAGTAGATCTAGCTGGTCTGTCATAATATAATAGAGACATTAGATCTAGCTGGTCTGTCATAATATAATAGAGGAAGTAGATCTAGCTGGTCTGTCATTATATAATAGAGACAGTATATCTAGCTGGTCTGTCATAATGTAATAGAGACATTAGATCTAGCTGGTCTGTCATAATATAATAGAGACATTAGATCTAGCTGGTCTGTCATAATATAATAGAGACATTAGATCTAGCTGGTCTGTCATAATGTAATAGAGACATTAGATCTAGCTGGTCTGTCATAATGTAATAGAGACATTAGATCTAGCTGGTCTGTCATAATATAATAGAGACATTAGATCTAGCTGGTCTGTCATAATGTAATAGAGACATTAGATCTAGCTGGTCTGTCATAATATAATAGAGACAGTATATCTAGCTGGTCTGTCATAATATAATAGAGACAGTAGATCTAGCTGGTCTGTCATAATATAATAGAGACAGTAGATCTAGCTGGTCTATCATAATATAATAGAGACAGTAGATCTAGCTGGTCTGTCATAAAATAATAGATACTGTACATCTAGCTGGTCTGTCATAATATAATAGAGGCAGTAGATCTAGCTGGTCTGTCTTTATATAATAGAGACATTAGATCTAGCTGGTCTGTCATAATATAATAGAGACAGTAGATCTAGCTGGTCTGTCATAATATAATAGAGACAGTAGATCTCGCTGGTCTGTCATAATATAATAGAGACATTAGATCTAGCTGGTCTGTCATAATATAATAGAGACAGTAGATATAGCTGGTCTGTCATAATATAATAGAGACAGTAGATCTAGCTGGTCTGTCATAATATAATAGAGACATTAGATCTAGCTGGTCTGTCATAATATAATAGAGACAGTAGATCTAGCTGGTTTGTCATAACATAATCGAGACAGTAGATCTAGCTGGTCTGTCATAATATAATAGAGACAGTAGATCTAGCTGGTCTGTCATAAAATAATAGATACTGTACATCTAGCTGCTCTGTCATAATATAATAGAGACTTTAGATCTAGCTGGTCTGTCATAATATAATAGAGACAGTATATCTACCTGGTCTGTCATAATATAATAGAGACAGTAGATCTAGCTGGTCTGTCATAATATAATAGAGACAGTAGATCTAGCTGGTCTGTCATAATATAATAGAGACAGTAGATCTAGCTGGTCTGTCATAATATAATAGAGACAGTAGATCTAGCTGATCTGTCATAATATAATAGAGAATGTAGATCTAGCTGGTCTGTCAGAATATAATAGAGACATTAGATCTAGCTGGTCTGTCATAATATAATAGAGACAGTAGATCTAGCTGGTCTGTCATAATATAATAGAGACATTAGATCTAGCTGGTCTGTCATAATATAATAGAGACGTTAGATCTAGCTGGTCTGTCATAATATAATAGAGACATTAGATCTAGCTGGTCTGTCATAATATAATAGAGACATTAGATCTAGCTGGTCTGTCATAATATAATAGAGACAGTAGATCTAGCTGGTCTGTCATGATATAATAGAGACAGTAGATCTAGCTGGTCTGTCATAATATAATAGAGACATTAGATCTAGCTGGTCTGTCATAATATAATAGAGACATTAGATCTAGCTGGTCTGTCATTATATAATAGAGACATTCGATCTAGCTGGTCTGTCATAATATAATAGAGACATTAGATCTAGCTGGTCTGTCATAATATAATAGAGACATTAGATCTAGCTGGTCTGTCATAATATAATAGAGACAGTAGATCTAGCTGGTCTGTCATAATATAATATAGACATTAGATCTAGCTGGTCTGTCATAATGTAATAGAGACATTAGATCTAGCTGGTCTGTCATAATGTAATAGAGACATTAGATCTAGCTGGTCTGTCATAATATAATAGAGACATTAGATCTAGCTGGTCTGTCATAATATAATAGAGACATTAGATCTAGCTGGTCTGTCATAATATAATAGAGACAGTATATCTAGCTGGTCTGTCATAATATAATAGAGACAGTAGATCTAGCTGGTCTGTCATAATATAATAGAGACAGTAGATCTAGCTGGTCTGTCATAATATAATAGAGACAGTAGATCTAGCTGGTCTGTCATAATATAATAGTGACAGTAGATCTAGCTGATCTGTCATAATATAATAGATACAGTAGATCTTGCCGGTCTGTCATAATATAATAGAAGCAGTAGATCTAGCTGGTCTGTCATAATATAATAGAGACAGTATATCTTGCTGGTCTGTCATAATATAATAGAGACAATATATCTAGCTGGTCTGTCATAATATAATAGAGACAGTAGATCTAGCTGGTCTGTCATAATATAATAGAGACATTAGATCTAGCTGGTCTGTCATAATATAATAGAGACAGTAGATCTAGCTGGTCTGTCATTATATAATAGAGACAGTAGATCTAGCTGCTCTGTCATAATATAATAGAGACATTAGATCTAGCTGGTCTGTCATAATGTAATAGAGACATTAGATCTAGCTGGTCTGTCATAATATAATAGAGACAGTATATCTAGCCGGTCTGTCATAATATAATAGAGACAGTAGATCTAGCTGGTCTGTCATAATATAATAGAGACAGTAGATCTAGCTGGTCTGTCATAATATAATAGAGACAGTAGATCTAGCTGGTCTGTCATAATATAATAGAGACATTAGATCTAGCTGGTCTGTCATACTATAATAGAGACAGTAGATCTAGCTGGTCTGTCATAATATAATAGAGACATTAGATCTAGCTGGTCTGTCATAATGTAATAGAGACATTAGATCTAGCTGGTCTGTCATAATATAATAGAGACAGTAGATCTAGCTGGTCTGTCATAATATAATAGAGACATTAGATCTAGCTGGTCTGTCATAATTTAATAGAGATATTAGATCTAGCTGGTCTGTCATAATATAATAGAGACATTAGATCTAGCTGGTCTGTCATAATGTAATAGAGACATTAGATCTAGCTGGTCTGTCATAATGTAATAGAGACATTAGATCTAGGTGGTCTGTCATTATATAATAGAGACATTAGATCTAGCTGGTCTGTCATAATATAATAGAGACATTAGATCTAGCTGGTCTGTCATAATATAATAGAGACAGTAGATCTAGCTGGTCTGTCATAATATAATAAAGACATTAGATCTAGCTGGTCTGTCATAATATAATAGAGACATTAGATCTAGCTGGTCTGTCATAATATAATAGGGACAGTATATCTAGCCGGTCTGTCATAATATAATAGAGACAGTAGATCTAGCTGGTCTGTCATAATATAATAGAGACAGTAGATCTAGCTGGTCTGTCATAATATAATAGAGACAGTAGATCTAGCTGGTCTGTCATAATATAATAGAGACATTAGATCTAGCTGGTCTGTCATACTATAATAGAGACAGTAGATCTAGCTGGTCTGTCATAATATAATAGAGACATTAGATCTAGCTGGTCTGTCATAATGTAATAGAGACATTAGATCTAGCTGGTCTGTCATAATATAATAGAGACAGTAGATCTAGCTGGTCTGTCATAATATAATAGAGACATTAGATCTAGCTGGTCTGTCATAATTTAATAGAGACATTAGATCTAGCTGGTCTGTCATAATGTAATAGAGACATTCGATCTAGCTGGTCTGTCATAATGTAATAGAGACATTAGATCTAGCTGGTCTGTCATAATATAATAGAGACAGTAGATCTAGCTACTATAGAGACTGTAGATCTAGCTGGTCTGTCATAATATAATAGAGACATTAGATCTAGCTGGTCTGTCATAATATAATAGAGACAGTATATCTAGCTGGTCTGTCATAATATAATAGAGACAGTAGATCTAGCTGGTCTGTCATAATATAATAGAGACAGTAGATCTAGCTGGTCTGTCATAATATAATAGAGACTGTAGATCTAGCTGGTCTGTCATAATATAATAGAGACAGTAGATCTAGCTGATCTGTCATAATATAATAGAGACATTAGATCTAGCTGGTCTGTCAAAATATAATAGATACAGTAGATCTTGCCGGTCTGTCATAATATAATAGAAGCAGTAGATCTAGCTGGTCTGTCATAATATAATAGAGACAGTATATCTTGATAGTCTGTCATAATATAATAGAGACAATATATCTAGCTGGTCTGTCATAATATAATAGAGACAGTAGATCTAGCTGGTCTGTCATAATATAATAGAGACATTAGATCTAGCTCGTCTGTCATAATATAATAGAGACAGTAGATCTAGCTCGTCTGTCATTATATAATAGAGACATTAGATCTAGCTGGTCTGTCATAATATAATAGAGACATTAGATCTAGCTGGTCTGTCATAATGTAATAGAGACATTAGATCTAGCTGGTCTGTCATAATATAATAGAGACAGTATATATCTAGCCGGTCTGTCATAATATAATAGAGACAGTAGATCTTGCTGGTCTGTCATAATATAATAGAGACAGTATATCTAGCTGGTCTGTCATAATATAATAGAGACATTAGATCTAGCTGGTCTGTCATAATATAATAGAGACATTAGATCTAGCTGGTCTGTCATACTATAATAGAGACAGTAGATCTAGCTGGTCTGTCATAATATAATAGAGACATTAGATCTAGCTGGTCTGTCATAATGTAATAGAGACATTAGATCTAGCTGGTCTGTCATAATATAATAGAGACAGTATATCTAGCTGGTCTGTCATAATATAATAGAGACATTAGATCTAGCTGGTCTGTCATAATGTAATAGAGATATTAGATCTAGCTGGTCTGTCATAATATAATAGAGACATTAGATCTAGCTGGTCTGTCATAATGTAATAGAGATATTAGATCTAGCTGGTCTGTCATAATGTAATAGAGACATTAGATCTAGCTGGTCTGTCATAATATAATAGAGACATTAGATCTAGCTGGTCTGTCATTATATAATAGAGCCATTAGATCTAGCTGGTCTGTCATAATATAATAGAGACATTAGATCTAGCTGGTCTGTCATAATATAATAGAGACATTAGATCTAGCTGGTCTGTCATAATATAATAGAGACATTAGATCTAGCTGGTCTGTCATAATATAATAGAGACATTAGATCTAGCTGGTCTGTCATAATATAATAGGGACAGTATATCTAGCTGGTCTGTCATAATATAATAGAGACAGTAGATCTTGCTGGTCTGTCATAATATAATAGAGACATTAGATCTAGCTGGTCTGTCATAATATAATAGAGACAGTAGATCTAGCTGGTCTGTCATAATATAATAGAGACATTAGATCTAGCTGGTCTGTCATAATATAATAGAGACAGTAGATCTAGCTGGTCTGTCATAATATAATAGAGACATTAGATCTAGCTGGTCTGTCATAATGTAATAGAGACATTAGATCTAGCTGGTCTGTCATAATGTAATAGAGACATTAGATCTAGCTGGTCTGTCATAATATAATAGAGACATTAGATCTAGCTGGTCTGTCATAATGTAATAGAGATATTAGATCTAGCTGGTCTGTCATTATATAATAGAGACATTAGATCTAGCTGGTCTGTCATAATTTAATAGAGACATTAGATCTAGCTGGTCTGTCATAATGTAATAGAGACATTAGATCTAGCTGGTCTGTCTAGATCTAGCTGGTCTGTCATATATAATAGAGACATTAGATCTAGCTGGTCTGTCATAATGTAATAGAGACATTAGATCTAGCTGGTCTGTCATAATATAATAGAGACATTAGATCTAGCTGGTCTGTCATAATATAATAGAGACATTAGATCTAGCTGGTCTGTCATAATATAATAGAGACATTAGATCTAGCTGGTCTGTCATAATATAATAGAGACATTAGATCTAGCTGGTCTGTCATAATGTAATAGAGACATTAGATCTAGCTGGTCTGTCATAATATAATAGAGACATTAGATCTAGCTGGTCTGTCATACTATAATAGAGACATTAGATCTAGCTGGTCTGTCATAATATAATAGAGACATTAGATCTAGCTGGTCTGTCATAATGTAATAGAGACAGTAGATCTAGCTGGTCTGTCATAATGTAATAGAGACATTAGATCTAGCTGGTCTGTCATAATATAATAGAGACATTAGATCTAGCTGGTCTGTCATAATATAATAGAGACATTAGATCTAGCTGGTCTGTCATAATATAATAGAGACATTAGATCTAGCTGGTCTGTCATAATGTAATAGAGACATTAGATCTAGCTGGTCTGTCATAATATAATAGAGACAGTAGATCTAGCTGGTCTGTCATAATATAATAGAGACTGTAGATCTAGCTGGTCTGTCATAATATAATAGAGACATTAGATCTAGCTGGTCTGTCATAATATAATAGAGACATTAGATCTAGCTGGTCTGTCATAATTTAATAGAGACATTAGATCTAGCTGGTCTGTCATAATATAATAGAGACATTAGATCTAGCTGGTCTGTCATAATTTAATAGAGACATTAGATCTAGCTGGTCTGTCATAATATAATAGAGACATTAGATCTAGCTGGTCTGTCATAATGTAATAGAGACATTAGATCTAGCTGGTCTGTCATTATATAATAGAGACATTAGATCTAGCTGGTCTGTCATAATATAATAGAGACATTAGATCTAGCTGGTCTGTCATAATATAATAGAGACATTAGATCTAGCTGGTCTGTCATAATATAATAGAGACATTAGATCTAGCTGGTCTGTCATAATATAATAGAGACATTAGATCTAGCTGGTCTGTCATAATGTAATAGAGACATTAGATCTAGCTGGTCTGTCATAATGTAATAGAGACATTAGATCTAGCTGGTCTGTCATAATATAATAGAGACATTAGATCTAGCTGGTCTGTCATAATATAATAGAGACATGTAGATCTAGCTGGTCTGTCATAATATAATAGAGACATTAGATCTAGCTGGTCTGTCATAATGTAATAGAGACATTAGATCTAGCTGGTCTGTCATAATGTAATAGAGACATTAGATCTAGCTGGTCTGTCATAATATAATAGAGACATTAGATCTAGCTGGTCTGTCATAATATAATAGAGACATTAGATCTAGCTGGTCTGTCATAATATAATAGAGACATTAGATCTAGCTGGTCTGTCATAATGTAATAGAGACATTAGATCTAGCTGGTCTGTCATAATATAATAGAGACATTAGATCTAGCTGGTCTGTCATAATATAATAGAGACATGTAGATCTAGCTGGTCTGTCATAATATAATAGAGACATTAGATCTAGCTGGTCTGTCATAATATAATAGAGACATTAGATCTAGCTGGTCTGTCATAATGTAATAGAGACATTAGATCTAGCTGGTCTGTCATAATATAATAGAGACATTAGATCTAGCTGGTCTGTCATAATTTAATAGAGACATTAGATCTAGCTGGTCTGTCATAATATAATAGAGACATGTAGATCTAGCTGGTCTGTCATAATATAATAGAGACATTAGATCTAGCTGGTCTGTCATTATATAATAGAGACATTAGATCTAGCTGGTCTGTCATAATATAATAGAGACATTAGATCTAGCTGGTCTGTCATAATATAATAGAGACAGTAGATCTAGCTGGTCTGTCATAATATAATAGAGACATTAGATCTAGCTGGTCTGTCATAATATAATAGAGACATTAGATCTAGCTGGTCTGTCATAATGTAATAGAGACATTAGATCTAGCTGGTCTGTCATAATGTAATAGAGACATTAGATCTAGCTGGTCTGTCATAATATAATAGAGACATTAGATCTAGCTGGTCTGTCATACTATAATAGAGACATGTAGATCTAGCTGGTCTGTCATAATATAATAGAGACATTAGATCTAGCTGGTCTGTCATAATGTAATAGAGACATTAGATCTAGCTGGTCTGTCATAATGTAATAGAGACATTAGATCTAGCTGGTCTGTCATAATATAATAGAGACAGTAGATCTAGCTGGTCTGTCATAATATAATAGAGACATTAGATCTAGCTGGTCTGTCATAATATAATAGAGACATTAGATCTAGCTGGTCTGTCATAATGTAATAGAGACATTAGATCTAGCTGGTCTGTCATAATATAATAGAGACATTAGATCTAGCTGGTCTGTCATAATATAATAGAGACATGTAGATCTAGCTGGTCTGTCATAATATAATAGAGACATTAGATCTAGCTGGTCTGTCATAATGTAATAGAGACATTAGATCTAGCTGGTCTGTCATAATGTAATAGAGACATTAGATCTAGCTGGTCTGTCATAATATAATAGAGACATTAGATCTAGCTGGTCTGTCATAATTTAATAGAGACATTAGATCTAGCTGGTCTGTCATAATGTAATAGAGACATTAGATCTAGCTGGTCTGTCATAATGTAATAGAGACATTAGATCTAGCTGGTCTGTCATAATATAATAGAGACATTAGATCTAGCTGGTCTGTCATAATATAATAGAGACATTAGATCTAGCTGGTCTGTCATAATATAATAGAGACATTAGATCTAGCTGGTCTGTCATAATATAATAGAGACATTAGATCTAGCTGGTCTGTCATTATATAATATAGACATTAGATCTAGCTGGTCTGTCATAATGTAATAGAGACATTAGATCTAGCTGGTCTGTCATAATGTAATAGAGACATTAGATCTAGCTGGTCTGTCATAATATAATAGAGACATTAGATCTAGCTGGTCTGTCATACTATAATAGAGACATTAGATCTAGCTGGTCTGTCATAATATAATAGAGACATTAGATCTAGCTGGTCTGTCATAATGTAATAGAGACATTAGATCTAGCTGGTCTGTCATAATGTAATAGAGACAGTAGATCTAGCTGGTCTGTCATTATATAATAGAGACATTAGATCTAGCTGGTCTGTCATAATGTAATAGAGACATTAGATCTAGCTGGTCTGTCATAATATAATAGAGACAGTAGATCTAGCTGGTCTGTCATAATGTAATAGAGACATTAGATCTAGCTGGTCTGTCATAATATAATAGAGACATTAGATCTAGCTGGTCTGTCATAATATAATAGAGACATGTAGATCTAGCTGGTCTGTCATAATATAATAGAGACATTAGATCTAGCTGGTCTGTCATAATATAATAGAGACATTAGATCTAGCTGGTCTGTCATAATATAATAGAGACATTAGATCTAGCTGGTCTGTCATAATATAATAGAGACATTAGATCTAGCTGGTCTGTCATAATATAATAGAGACATTAGATCTAGCTGGTCTGTCATTATATAATAGAGACATTAGATCTAGCTGGTCTGTCATAATATAATAGAGACATTAGATCTAGCTGGTCTGTCATAATATAATAGAGACATTAGATCTAGCTGGTCTGTCATAATATAATAGAGACATTAGATCTAGCTGGTCTGTCATAATATAATAGAGACAGTAGATCTAGCTGGTCTGTCATTATATAATAGAGACAGTAGATCTAGCTGGTCTGTCATAATATAATAGAGACATTAGATCTAGCTGGTCTGTCATAATGTAATAGAGACATTAGATCTAGCTGGTCTGTCATAATATAATAGAGACATTAGATCTAGCTGGTCTGTCATAATATAATAGAGACATTAGATCTAGCTGGTCTGTCATAATATAATAGAGACATTAGATCTAGCTGGTCTGTCATAATTTAATAGAGACATTAGATCTAGCTGGTCTGTCATAATATAATAGAGACATTAGATCTAGCTGGTCTGTCATAATATAATAGAGACATTAGATCTAGCTGGTCTGTCATAATGTAATAGAGACATTAGATCTAGCTGGTCTGTCATAATATAATAGAGACATTAGATCTAGCTGGTCTGTCATAATATAATAGAGACATGTAGATCTAGCTGGTCTGTCATAATGTAATAGAGACATTAGATCTAGCTGGTCTGTCATAATATAATAGAGACATTAGATCTAGCTGGTCTGTCATAATATAATAGAGACATTAGATCTAGCTGGTCTGTCATAATATAATAGAGACATTAGATCTAGCTGGTCTGTCATAATATAATAGAGACATTAGATCTAGCTGGTCTGTCATAATATAATAGAGACATTAGATCTAGCTGGTCTGTCATAATATAATAGAGACATTAGATCTAGCTGGTCTGTCATAATATAATAGAGACATTAGATCTAGCTGGTCTGTCATAATATAATAGAGACATTAGATCTAGCTGGTCTGTCATAATGTAATAGAGACATTAGATCTAGCTGGTCTGTCATAATATAATAGAGACAGTAGATCTAGCTGGTCTGTCATAATATAATAGAGACAGTAGATCTAGCTGGTCTGTCATAATATAATAGAGACATGTAGATCTAGCTGGTCTGCTCATAATATAATAGAGACATTAGATCTAGCTGGTCTGTCATTATATAATAGAGACAGTAGATCTAGCTGGTCTGTCATAATATAATAGAGACATTCGATCTAGCTGGTCTGTCATAATATAATAGAGACATTCGATCTAGCTGGTCTGTCATAATATAATAGAGACAGTAGATCTAGCTGGTCTGTCATAAAATAATAGATACTGTACATCTAGCTGCTCTGTCATAATATAATAGAGGCAGTAGATCTAGCTGGTCTGTCATTACATAATAGAGACAGTAGATCTAGCTGGTCTGTCATAATATAATAGAGACATTAGATCTAGCTGGTCTGTCATAATATAATAGAGACATTCGATCTAGCTGGTCTGTCATAATATAATAGAGACATTAGATCTAGCTGGTCTGTCATAATATAATAGAGACAGTAGATCTAGCTGGTCTGTCATTATATAATAGAGACATTAGATCTAGCTGGTCTGTCATAATATAATAGAGACATTAGATCTAGCTGGTCTGTCATAATGTAATAGAGACATTAGATCTAGCTGGTCTGTCATAATATAATAGAGACAGTAGATCTAGCTGGTCTGTCATAATATAATAGAGACAGTAGATCTAGCTGGTCTGTCATAATATAATAGAGACATTAGATCTAGCTGGTCTGTCATAATATAATAGAGACATTAGATCTAGCTGGTCTGTCATTATATAATAGAGACATTAGATCTAGCTGGTCTGTCATAATATAATAGAGACATTAGATCTAGCTGGTCTGTCATTACATAATAGAGACATTAGATCTAGCTGGTCTGTCATAATATAATAGAGACATTAGATCTAGCTGGTCTGTCATTATATAATAGAGACATTAGATCTAGCTGGTCTGTCATAATATAATAGAGACATTAGATCTAGCTGGTCTGTCATAATATAATAGAGACATTAGATCTAGCTGGTCTGTCATAATATAATAGAGACATTAGATCTAGCTGGTCTGTCATGATATAATAGAGACATTAGATCTAGCTGGTCTGTCATTATATAATAGAGACATTAGATCTAGCTGGTCTGTCATAATATAATAGAGACATTAGATCTAGCTGGTCTGTCATAATATAATAGAGACATTAGATCTAGCTGGTCTGTCATAATATAATAGAGACAGTAGATCTAGCTGGTCTGTCATAATATAATAGAGACAGTAGATCTAGCTGGTCTGTCATAATATAATAGAGACAGTAGATCTAGCTGGTTTGTCATAATATAATAGAGACAGTAGATCTAGCTGGTCTGTCATAATGTAATAGAGACATTAGATCTAGCTGGTCTGTCATAATATAATAGAGACATTAGATCTAGCTGGTCTGTCATAATATAATAGAGACAGTATATCTAGCTGGTCTGTCATAATATAATAGAGACAGTAGATCTAGCTGGTCTGTCATAATATAATAGAGACAGTAGATCTAGCTGGTCTGTCATAATATAATAGAGACATTAGATCTAGCTGGTCTGTCATAATATATTAGAGACAGTAGATCTAGCTGGTCTGTCATAATATAATAGAGACAGTAGATCTAGCTGGTCTGTCATAATATAATAGAGACAGTAGATCTAGCTGGTCTGTCATAATATAATAGAGACATTAGATCTAGCTGGTCTGTCATATATATAGATAGAGACATTAGATCTAGCTGGTCTGTCATAATATAATAGAGACATTAGATCTAGCTGGTCTGTCATAATATAATAGAGACATTAGATCTAGCTGGTCTGTCATAATATAATAGAGACATTAGATCTAGCTGGTCTGTCATAATATAATAGAGACATTAGATCTAGCTGGTCTGTCATAATATAATAGAGACATTAGATCTAGCTGGTCTGTCATAATATAATAGAGACATTAGATCTAGCTGGTCTGTCATAATATAATAGAGACATTAGATCTAGCTGGTCTGTCATAATATAATAGAGACAGTAGATCTAGCTGGTCTGTCATTATATAATAGAGACATTAGATCTAGCTGGTCTGTCATAATATAATAGAGACATTAGATCTAGCTGGTCTGTCATAATGTAATAGAGACATTAGATCTAGCTGGTCTGTCATAATATAATAGAGACATTAGATCTAGCTGGTCTGTCATAATATAATAGAGACATTAGATCTAGCTGGTCTGTCATAATATAATAGAGACATTAGATCTAGCTGGTCTGTCATAATGTAATAGAGACATTAGATCTAGCTGGTCTGTCATAATGTAATAGAGACATTAGATCTAGCTGGTCTGTCATAATATAATAGAGACATTAGATCTAGCTGGTCTGTCATATATATAATAGAGACATTAGATCTAGCTGGTCTGTCATAATATAATAGAGACATTAGATCTAGCTGGTCTGTCATTATATAATAGAGACATTAGATCTAGCTGGTCTGTCATAATATAATAGAGACATTAGATCTAGCTGGTCTGTCATAATGTAATAGAGACATTAGATCTAGCTGGTCTGTCATAATATAATAGAGACAGTAGATCTAGCTGGTCTGTCATAATATAATAGAGACATTAGATCTAGCTGGTCTGTCATAATATAATAGAGACATTAGATCTAGCTGGTCTGTCATAATGTAATAGAGACATTAGATCTAGCTGGTCTGTCATAATATAATAGAGACATTAGATCTAGCTGGTCTGTCATTATATAATAGAGACATTAGATCTAGCTGGTCTGTCATAATATAATAGAGACATTAGATCTAGCTGGTCTGTCATAATATAATAGAGACATTAGATCTAGCTGGTCTGTCATAATATAATAGAGACATTAGATCTAGCTGGTCTGTCATAATATAATAGAGACATGTAGATCTAGCTGGTCTGTCATAATATAATAGAGACATTAGATCTAGCTGGTCTGTCATTATATAATAGAGACATTAGATCTAGCTGGTCTGTCATAATATAATAGAGACAGTAGATCTAGCTGGTCTGTCATAATATAATAGAGACATTAGATCTAGCTGGTCTGTCATAATATAATAGAGACATTAGATCTAGCTGGTCTGTCATAATATAATAGAGACATTAGATCTAGCTGGTCTGTCATAATGTAATAGAGACATTAGATCTAGCTGGTCTGTCATAATATAATAGAGACATTAGATCTAGCTGGTCTGTCATAATATAATAGAGACATTAGATCTAGCTGGTCTGTCATGATATAATAGAGACATTAGATCTAGCTGGTCTGTCATAATATAATAGAGACATTAGATCTAGCTGGTCTGTCATAATATAATAGAGACATTAGATCTAGCTGGTCTGTCATAATATAATAGAGACATTAGATCTAGCTGGTCTGTCATAATATAATAGAGACAGTAGATCTAGCTGGTCTGTCATAATATAATAGAGACAGTAGATCTAGCTGGTCTGTCATTATATAATAGAGACATTAGATCTAGCTGGTCTGTCATAATATAATAGAGACATTAGATCTAGCTGGTCTGTCATAATATAATAGAGACATTAGATCTAGCTGGTCTGTCATTACATAATAGAGACAGTCGATCTAGCTGGTCTGTCATAATGTAATAGAGACATTAGATCTAGCTGGTCTGTCATAATATAATAGAGACATTAGATCTAGCTGGTCTGTCATAATATAATAGAGACAGTAGATCTAGCTGGTCTGTCATAATATAATAGAGACATTAGATCTAGCTGGTCTGTCATAATATAATAGAGACAGTAGATCTAGCTGGTCTGTCATTACATAATAGAGACAGTAGATCTAGCTGGTCTGTCATAATATAATAGAGACATTAGATCTAGCTGGTCTGTCATAATATAATAGAGACATTAGATCTAGCTGGTCTGTCATAATATAATAGAGACATTAGATCTAGCTGGTCTGTCATAATATAATAGAGACAGTAGATCTAGCTGGTCTGTCATAATATAATAGAGACAGTAGATCTAGCTGGTCTGTCATAATATAATAGAGACATTAGATCTAGCTGGTCTGTCATAATATAATAGAGACATTAGATCTAGCTGGTCTGTCATGATATAATAGAGACAGTAGATCTAGCTGGTCTGTCATAATATAATAGAGACAGTAGATCTAGCTGGTCTGTCATAATATAATAGAGACATTAGATCTAGCTGGTCTGTCATAATGTAATAGAGACATTAGATCTAGCTGGTCTGTCATAATATAATAGAGACAGTAGATCTAGCTGGTCTGTCATAATGTAATAGAGACATTAGATCTAGCTGGTCTGTCATAATATAATAGAGACAGTAGATCTAGCTGGTCTGTCATAACATAATAGAGACAGTAGATCTAGCTGGTCTGTCATAATATAATAGAGACATTAGATCTAGCTGGTCTGTCATAATATAATAGAGACAGTAGATCTAGCTGGTCTGTCATAATATAATAGAGACAGTAGATCTAGCTGGTTTGTCATAACATAATAGAGACAGTAGATCTAGCTGGTCTGTCATAATATAATATAGACAGTAGATCTAGCTGGTCTGTCATAATATAATAGATACTGTACATCTAGCTGCTCTGTCATAATATATTAGAGACTTTAGATCTAGCTGGTCTGTCATAATATAATAGAGACAGTAGATCTAGCTGGTCTGTCATAATATAATAGAGACAGTAGATCTAGCTGGTCTGTCATAATATAATAGAGACAGTAGATCTAGCTGGTCTGTCATAATATATTAGAGGCAGAGACTTTAGATCTAGCTGGTCTGTCATAATATAATAGAGACAGTAGATCTAGCTGGTCTGTCATAATATAATAGAGACATTAGATCTAGCTGGTCTGTCATAATATAATAGAGACAGTATATCTAGCTAGTCTGTCATAATATAATAGAGACAATATATCTAGCAGGTCTGTCATAATATAATAGAGACATTAGATCTAGCTGGTCTGTCATAATAAAATAGAGACAGTAGATCTAGCTGGTCTGTCATAATATAATAGAGACATTAGATCTAGCTGGTCTGTCATAATATAATAGAGGCAGTAGATCTAGCTGGTCTGTCATTATATAATAGAGACAGTAGATCTAGCTGGTCTCCCATAATATAATAGAGACATTAGATCTAGCTGGTCTGTCATAATGTAATAGAGACATTAGATCTAGCTGATCTGTCATAATATAATAGAGACAGTATATCTAGCTGGTCTGTCATAATATAATAGAGACAGTAGATCTAGCTGGTCTGTCATAATATAATAGAGACATTAGATCTAGCTGGTCTGTCATAATGTAATAGAGATATTAGATCTAGCTGGTCTGTCATAATATAATAGAGACAGTAGATCTAGCTGGTCTGTCATAATATAATAGAGACAGTAGATCTAGCTGGTCTGTCATTACATAATAGAGACAGTCGATCTAGCTGGTCTGTCATAATATAATAGAGACATTAGATCTAGCTGGTCTGTCATAATATAATAGAGACATTAGATCTAGCTGGTCTGTCATAATATAATAGAGACAGTAGATCTAGCTGGTCTGTCATAAAATAATAGATACTGTACATCTAGCTGCTCTGTCATAATATATTAGAGGCAGTAGATCTAGCTGGTCTGTCATTACATAATAGAGACAGTCGATCTAGCTGGTCTGTCATAATATAATAGAGACATTAGATCTAGCTGGTCTGTCATAATATAATAGAGACAGTAGATCTAGCTGGTCTGTCATAATATAATAAAGACAGTAGATCTAGCTGGTCTGTCATAATATCATAGACACAGTAGATCTAGCTGGTCTGTCATAATATAATAGAGACAGTACATCTAGCTGGTCTGTCATAATATATTAGAGGCAGTAGATCTAGCTGGTCTGTCATGATATAATAGAGACAGTAGATCTAGCTGGTCTGTCATTATATAATAGAGACAGTAGATCTAGCTGGTCTGTCATAATATAATAGAGACATTAGATCTAGCTGGTATGTCATAATGTAATAGAGACATTAGATCTAGCTGGTCTGTCATAATATAATAGAGACATTAGATCTAGCTGGTCTGTCATAATGTAATAGAGATATTAGATCTAGCTGGTCTGTCATAATATAATAGAGACAGTAGATCTAGCTGGTCTGTCATAATATAATAGAGACAGTATATCTAGCTGGTCTGTCATAATATAATAGAGACATTAGATCTAGCTGGTCTGTCATAATATAATAGAGACATTAGATCTAGCTGGTCTGTCATAATGTAATAGAGATATTAGATCTAGCTGGTCTGTCATAATATAATAGAGACATTAGATCTAGCTGGTCTGTCATAATATAATAGAGACAGTAGATCTAGCTGGTCTGTCATAAAATAATAGATACTGTACATCTAGCTGCTCTGTCATAATATATTAGAGGCAGTAGATCTAGCTGGTCTGTCATTACAAAATAGAGACAGTCGATCTAGCTGGTCTGTCATAATATAATAGAGACATTCGATCTAGCTGGTCTGTCATAATATAATAGAGACATTCGATCTAGCTGGTCTGTCATAATATAATAGAGACAGTAGATCTAGCTGGTCTGTCATAAAATAATAGATACTGTACATCTAGCTGCTCTGTCATAATATATTAGAGGCAGTAGATCTAACTGGTCTGTCATTACATAATAGAGACAGTCGATCTAGCTGGTCTGTCATAATATAATAGAGACATTCGATCTAGCTGGTCTGTCATAATATAATAGAGACATTCGATCTAGCTGGTCTGTCATAATATAATAGAGACAGTAGATCTAGCTGGTCTGTCATAATATAATAAAGACAGTAGATCTAGCTGGTCTGTCATAATATCATAGACACAGTAGATCTAGCTGGTCTGTCATAAAATAATAGATACTGTACATCTAGCTGCTCTGTCATAATATATTATAGGCAGTAGATCTAGCTGGTCTGTCATGATATAATAGAGGCAGTAGATCTAGCTGGTCTGTCATTATATAATAGAGACAGTAGATCTAGCTGGTCTGTCATAATATAATAGAGACATTAGATCTAGCTGGTATGTCATAATGTAATAGAGACATTAGATCTAGCTGGTCTGTCATAATATAATAGAGACAGTATATCTAGCTGGTCTGTCATAATGTAATAGAGATATTAGATCTAGCTGGTCTGTCATAATATATTAGAGACAGTAGATCTAGCTGGTTTGTCATAACATAATCGAGACAGTAGATCTAGCTGGTCTGTCATAATATAATAGAGACATTCGATCTAGCTGGTCTGTCATAATATAATAGAGACAGTAGATCTAGCTGGTATGTCATAATATAATAGAGACAGTAGATCTAGCTGGTTTGTCATTATATAATCGAGACAGTAGATCTAGCTGGTCTGTCATAATATAATATAGACAGTAGATCTAGCTGGTCTGTCATAAAATAATAGATACTGTACATCTAGCTGCTCTGTCATAATATATTAGAGGCAGAGACTTTAGAACCAGCTGGTCTGTCATAATATAATAGAGACAGTATATCTAGCTGGTCTGTCATAATATAATAGAGACAGTAGATCTAGCTGGTCTGTCATAATATAATAGAGACATTAGATCTAGCTGGTCTGCCATAATATAATAGAGACTTTAGATCTAGCTGGTCTGTCATAATATAATAGAGACAGTAGATCTAGCTGGTCTGTCATAATATAATAGAGACAATAGATCTAGCTGGTCTGTCATAATATAATAGAGACAGTAGATCTAGCTGGTCTGTCATAATATAATAGAGACATTAGATCTAGCTGGTCTGTCATAATATAATAGAGACAGTAGATCTAGCTGATCTGTCATAATATAATAGAGACAGTAGATCTAGCTGGTCTGTCATAATGTAATAGAGACATTAGATCTAGCTGGTCTGTCATAATATAATAGAGACAGTAGATCTAGCTGATCTGTCATAATATAATAGAGACAGTAGATCTAGCTGGTCTGTCATAATGTAATAGAGACATTAGATCTAGCTGGTCTGTCATAATATAATAGAGACATTAGATCTAGCTGGCCTGTCATAATATAATAGATACTGTAGATCTAGCTGGTCTGTCATAATGTAATAGAAGCAGTAGATCTAGCTGGTCTGTCATTATATAATAGAGGCAGTAGATCTAGCTGGTCTGTCATAATATAATAGAGACATTAGATCTAGCTGGTCTGTCATAATATAATAGAGACAGTAGATCTAGCTAGTCTGTCATAATATAATAGAGACAGTATATCTAGCTGGTCTGTCATAATATAATAGAGACATTAGATCTAGCTGGTCTGTCATAATATAATAGAGACAGTAGATCTAGCTGGTCTGTCATAATATAATAGAGACATTAGATCTAGCTGGTCTGTCATAATATAATAGAGACAGTAGATCTAGCTGGTCTGTCATAATATAATAGAGACAGTAGATCTAGCTGGTCTCCCATAATGTAATAGAGACATTAGATCTAGCTGGTCTGTCATAATATAATAGAGACATTAGATCTAGCTGGTCTGTCATAATATAATAGAGACATTAGATCTAGCTGGTCTGTCATAATGTAATAGAGACATTAGATCTAGCTGGTCTGTCATAATATAATAGAGACATTAGATCTAGCTGGTCTGTCATAATGTAATAGAGATATTAGATCTAGCTGGTCTGTCATTATATAATAGAGACATTAGATCTAGCTGGTCTGTCATAATGTAATAGAGACATTATATCTAGCTGGTCTGTCATAATATAATAGAGACATTAGATCTAGCTGGTCTGTCATAATATAATAGAGACATTAGATCTAGCTGGTCTGTCATAATATAATAGAGACATTAGATCTAGCTGGTCTGTCATAATATAATAGAGACAGTAGATCTAGCTGGTCTGTCATTATATAATAGAGACAGTAGATCTAGCTGGTCTGTCATAATATAATAGAGACATTAGATCTAGCTGGTCTGTCATAATGTAATAGAGACATTAGATCTAGCTGGTCTGTCATAATATAATAGAGACAGTAGATCTAGCTGGTCTGTCATAATATAATAGAGACAGTAGATCTAGCTGGTCTGTCATAATATAATAGAGACATTAGATCTAGCTGGTCTGTCATAATATAATAGAGGCAGTAGATCTAGCTGGTCTGTCATTATATAATAGAGACAGTAGATCTAGCTGGTCTGTCATAATATAATAGAGACAGTAGATCTAGCTGGTCTGTCATAATGTAATAGAGACAGTAGATCTAGCTGGTCTGTCATAATATAATAGAGACAGTAGATCTAGCTGGTCTGTCATAATATAATAGAGACATGTAGATCTAGCTGGTCTGTCATAATATAATAGAGACAGTAGATCTAGCTGGTCTGTCATTATATAATAGAGACAGTAGATCTAGCTGGTCTGTCATAATATAATAGAGACATTAGATCTAGCTGGTCTGTCATAATATAATAGAGACATTAGATCTAGCTGGTCTGTCATAATATAATAGAGACAGTAGATCTAGCTGGTCTGTCATAATATAATAGAGACAGTAGATCTAGCTGGTCTGTCATAATATAATAGAGACAGTAGATCTAGCTGGTCTGTCATAATATAATAGAGACATGTAGATCTAGCTGGTCTGTCATAATATAATAGAGACATTAGATCTAGCTGGTCTGTCATAATATAATAGAGACATTAGATCTAGCTGGTCTGTCATTATATAATAGAGACATTAGATCTAGCTGGTCTGTCATAATATAATAGAGACATTAGATCTAGCTGGTCTGTCATAATGTAATAGAGACATTAGATCTAGCTGGTCTGTCATAATGTAATAGAGACATTAGATCTAGCTGGTCTGTCATAATGTAATAGAGACATTAGATCTAGCTGGTCTGTCATAATATAATAGAGACATTAGATCTAGCTGGTCTGTCATAATATAATAGAGACATTAGATCTAGCTGGTCTGTCATAATATAATAGAGACATTAGATCTAGCTGGTCTGTCATAATATAATAGAGACATTAGATCTAGCTGGTCATGTCATAATATAATAGAGACATTAGATCTAGCTGGTCTGTCATTATATAATAGAGACATTAGATCTAGCTGGTCTGTCATAATGTAATAGAGACATTAGATCTAGCTGGTCTGTCATAATATAATAGAGACATTAGATCTAGCTGGTCTGTCATAATATAATAGAGACATTAGATCTAGCTGGTCTGTCATAATATAATAGAGACATTAGATCTAGCTGGTCTGTCATAATATAATAGAGACATTAGATCTAGCTGGTCTGTCATAATATAATAGAGACATTAGATCTAGCTGGTCTGTCATAATATAATAGAGACATTAGATCTAGCTGGTCTGTCATAATGTAATAGAGACATTAGATCTAGCTGGTCTGTCATAATATAATAGAGACATTAGATCTAGCTGGTCTGTCATAATATAATAGAGACATTAGATCTAGCTGGTCTGTCATAATATAATAGAGACATTAGATCTAGCTGGTCTGTCATAATATAATAGAGACATTAGATCTAGCTGGTCTGTCATAATGTAATAGAGACATTAGATCTAGCTGGTCTGTCATAATATAATAGAGACATTAGATCTAGCTGGTCTGTCATAATATAATAGAGACATTAGATCTAGCTGGTCTGTCATAATATAATAGAGACATTAGATCTAGCTGGTCTGTCATAATATAATAGAGACATTAGATCTAGCTGGTCTGTCATAATGTAATAGAGACATTAGATCTAGCTGGTCTGTCATAATATAATAGAGACATTAGATCTAGCTGGTCTGTCATAATATAATAGAGACATTAGATCTAGCTGGTCTGTCATAATGTAATAGAGACATTAGATCTAGCTGGTCTGTCATAATGTAATAGAGACATTAGATCTAGCTGGTCTGTCATAATATAATAGAGACATTAGATCTAGCTGGTCTGTCATAATGTAATAGAGACATTAGATCTAGCTGGTCTGTCATAATATAATAGAGACATTAGATCTAGCTGGTCTGTCATAATATAATAGAGACATTAGATCTAGCTGGTCTGTCATAATATAATAGAGACATTAGATCTAGCTGGTCTGTCATAATGTAATAGAGACATTAGATCTAGCTGGTCTGTCATAATATAATAGAGACATTAGATCTAGCTGGTCTGTCATAATATAATAGAGACATTAGATCTAGCTGGTCTGTCATAATATAATAGAGACATTAGATCTAGCTGGTCTGTCATAATGTAATAGAGACATTAGATCTAGCTGGTCTGTCATAATATAATAGAGACATTAGATCTAGCTGGTCTGTCATAATATAATAGAGACATTAGATCTAGCTGGTCTGTCATAATATAATAGAGACATTAGATCTAGCTGGTCTGTCATAATGTAATAGAGACATTAGATCTAGCTGGTCTGTCATAATATAATAGAGACATTAGATCTAGCTGGTCTGTCATAATATAATAGAGACATGTAGATCTAGCTGGTCTGTCATAATGTAATAGAGACATTAGATCTAGCTGGTCTGTCATAATATAATAGAGACATTAGATCTAGCTGGTCTGTCATAATATAATAGAGACATTAGATCTAGCTGGTCTGTCATAATATAATAGAGACATTAGATCTAGCTGGTCTGTCATAATATAATAGAGACATTAGATCTAGCTGGTCTGTCATAATATAATAGAGACATGTAGATCTAGCTGGTCTGTCATAATATAATAGAGACATTAGATCTAGCTGGTCTGTCATTATATAATAGAGACATTAGATCTAGCTGGTCTGTCATAATATAATAGAGACAGTAGATCTAGCTGGTCTGTCATAATATAATAGAGACATTAGATCTAGCTGGTCTGTCATAATATAATAGAGACATTAGATCTAGCTGGTCTGTCATAATATAATAGAGACATTAGATCTAGCTGGTCTGTCATAATATAATAGAGACATTAGATCTAGCTGGTCTGTCATAATATAATAGAGACAGTAGATCTAGCTGGTCTGTCATAATATAATAGAGACATTAGATCTAGCTGGTCTGTCATAATATAATAGAGACATTAGATCTAGCTGGTCTGTCATAATATAATAGAGACAGTAGATCTAGCTGGTCTGTCATAATATAATAGAGACATTAGATCTAGCTGGTCTGTCATAATGTAATAGAGACATTAGATCTAGCTGGTCTGTCATAATATAATAGAGACATTAGATCTAGCTGGTCTGTCATAATATAATAGAGACATTAGATCTAGCTGGTCTGTCATTATATATTAGAGACATTAGATCTAGCTGGTCTGTCATAATGTAATAGAGACATTAGATCTAGCTGGTCTGTCATTATATAATAGAGACATTCGATCTAGCTGGTCTGTCATAATGTAATAGAGACATTAGATCTAGCTGGTCTGTCATAATGTAATAGAGACATTAGATCTAGCTGGTCTGTCATTATGTAATAGAGACATTAGATCTAGCTGGTCTGTCATAATGTAATAGAGACATTAGATCTAGCTGGTCTGTCATTATATAATAGAGACATTAGATCTAGCTGGTCTGTCATAATATAGAGACTTTAGATCTAGCTGGTCTGTCATTATATAATAGAGACATTAGATCTAGCTGGTCTGTCATAATATAATAGAGACATTAGATCTAGCTGGTCTGTCATAATGTAATAGAGACATTAGATCTAGCTGGTCTGTCATTATATAATAGAGACATTAGATCTAGCTGGTCTGTCATAATGTAATAGAGACATTAGATCTAGCTGGTCTGTCATTATATAATAGAGACATTAGATCTAGCTGGTCTGTCATAATGTAATAGAGACATTAGATCTAGCTGGTCTGTCATAATATAATAGAGACATTAGATCTAGCTGGTCTGTCATAATGTAATAGAGACATTAGATCTAGCTGGTCTGTCATAATGTAATAGAGACATTAGATCTAGCTGGTCTGTCATAATATAATAGAGACATTAGATCTAGCTGGTCTGCCATTATATAATAGAGACATTAGATCTAGCTGGTCTGTCATAATGTAATAGAGACATTAGATCTAGCTGGTCTGTCATAATGTAATAGAGACATTAGATCTAGCTGGTCTGTCATAATGTAATAGAGACATTAGATCTAGCTGGTCTGTCATTATATAATAGAGACATTAGATCTAGCTGGTCTGTCATTATGTAATAGAGACATTAGATCTAGCTGGTCTGTCATAATGTAATAGAGACATTAGATCTAGCTGGTCTGTCATTATATAATAGAGACATTAGATCTAGCTGGTCTGTCATAATGTAATAGAGACATTAGATCTAGCTGGTCTGTCATAATGTATTAGAGACATTAGATCTAGCTGGTCTGTCATAATGTAATAGAGACATTAGATCTAGCTGGTCTGTCATAATGTAATAGAGACATTAGATCTAGCTGGTCTGTCATTATATAATAGAGACATTAGATCTAGCTGGTCTGTCATAATGTAATAGAGACATTAGATCTAGCTGGTCTGTCATAATGTAATAGAGACATTAGATCTAGCTGGTCTGTCATTATATAATAGAGACATTAGATCTAGCTGGTCTGTCATTATATAATAGAGACATTAGATCTAGCTGGTCTGTCATTATATAATAGAGACATTAGATCTAGCTGGTCTGTCATAATGTAATAGAGACATTAGATCTAGCTGGTCTGTCATTATATAATAGAGACATTAGATCTAGCTGGTCTGTCATAATGTAATAGAGACATTAGATCTAGCTGGTCTGTCATAATGTAATAGAGACATTAGATCTAGCTGGTCTGTCATAATGTAATAGAGACTTTAGATCTAGCTGGTCTGTCATAATGTAATAGAGACATTAGATCTAGCTGGTCTGTCATTATATAATAGAGACATTAGATCTAGCTGGTCTGTCATAATATAATAGAGACATTAGATCTAGCTGGTCTGTCATAATGTAATAGAGACATTAGATCTAGCTGGTCTGTCATTATATAAACGAGACATTAGATCTAGCTGGTCTGTCATTATATAATAGAGACATTAGATCTAGCTGGTCTGTCATAATGTAATAGAGACATTAGATCTAGCTGGTCTGTCATTATATAATAGAGACATTAGATCTAGCTGGTCTGTCATAATGTAATAGAGACATTAGATCTAGCTGGTCTGTCATAATGTAATAGAGACATTAGATCTAGCTGGTCTGTCATAATGTAATAGAGACATTAGATCTAGCTGGTCTGTCATAATGTAATAGAGACATTAGATCTAGCTGGTCTGTCATTATATAATAGAGACATTAGATCTAGCTGGTCTGTCATAATGTAATAGAGACATTAGATCTAGCTGGTCTGTCATTATATAATAGAGACATTAGATCTAGCTGGTCTGTCATTATATAATAGAGACATTAGATCTAGCTGGTCTGTAATAATGTAATAGAGACATTAGATCTAGCTGGTCTGTCATAATGTAATAGAGACATTAGATCTAGCTGGTCTGTCATAATGTAATAGAGACATTAGATCTAGCTGGTCTGTCATTATATAATAGAGACATTAGATCTAGCTGGTCTGTCATAATGTAATAGAGACATTAGATCTAGCTGGTCTGTCATAATGTAATAGAGACATTAGATCGAGCTGGTCTGTCATTATATAATAGAGACATTAGATCTAGCTGGTCTGTCATAATATAATAGAGACATTAGATCTAGCTGGTCTGTCATAATGTAATAGAGACATTAGATCTAGCTGGTCTGTCATTATATAATAGAGACGTTAGATCTAGCTGGTCTGTCATAATGTAATAGAGACATTAGATCTAGCTGGTCTGTCATTATATAATAGAGACATTAGATCTAGCTGGTCTGTCATAATGTAATAGAGACATTAGATCTAGCTGGTCTGTCATTATATAATAGAGACATTAGATCTAGCTGGTCTGTCATAATGTAATAGAGACATTAGATCTAGCTGGTCTGTCATTATGTAATAGAGACATTAGATCTAGCTGGTCTGTCATAATATAATAGAGACATTAGATCTAGCTGGTCTGTCATAATGTAATATAGACATTAGATCTAGCTGGTCTGTCATTATATAATAGAGACATTAGATCTAGCTGGTCTGTCATAATGTAATAGAGACATTAGATCTAGCTGGTCTGTCATTATATAATAGAGACATTAGATCTAGCTGGTCTGTCATTTTATAATAGAGACATTAGATCTAGCTGGTCTGTCATAATGTAATAGAGACATTAGATCTAGCTGGTCTGTCATAATGTAATAGAGACATTAGATCTAGCTGGTCTGTCATTATATAATAGAGACATTAGATCTAGCTGGTCTGTCATAATGTAATAGAGACATTAGATCTAGCTGGTCTGTCATTATATAATAGAGACATTAGATCTAGCTGGTCTGTCATAATGTAATAGAGACATTAGATCTAGCTGGTCTGTCATAATGTAATAGAGACATTAGATCTAGCTGGTCTGTCATTATATAATAGAGACATTAGATCTAGCTGGTCTGTCATAATGTAATAGAGACATTAGATCTAGCTGGTCTTTCATTATATAATAGAGACATTAGATCTAGCTGGTCTGTCATAATGTAATAGAGACATTAGATCTAGCTGGTCTGTCATTATATAATAGAGACATTAGATCTAGCTGGTCTGTCATAATATAATAGAGACATTAGATCTAGCTGGTCTGTCATAATGTAATAGAGACATTAGATCTAGCTGGTCTGTCATTATATAATAGAAGACATTAGATCTAGCTGGTCTGTCATAATGTAATAGAGACATTAGATCTAGCTGGTCTGTCATTATATAATAGAGACATTAGATCTAGCTGGTCTGTCATAATGTAATAGAGACATTAGATCTAGCTGGTCTGTCATAATATAATAGAGACATTAGATCTAGCTGGTCTGTCATTATATAATAGAGACATTAGATCTAGCTGGTCTGTCATTATATAATAGAGACATTAGATATACCTGGTCTGTCATAATGTAATATAGACATTAGATCTAGCTGGTCTGTCATTATATAATAGAGACATTAGATCTAGCTGGTCTGTCATTATATAATAGAGACATTAGATCTAGCTGGTCTGTCATAATGTAATAGAGACATTAGATCTAGCTGGTCTGTCATAATGTAATAGAGACATTAGATCTAGCTGGTCTGTCATAATGTAATAGAGACATTAGATCTAGCTGGTCTGTCATTATATAATAGAGACATTAGATCTAGCTGGTCTGTCATTATATAATAGAGACATTAGATCTAGCTGGTCTGTCATAATGTAATAGAGACATTAGATACCAGCTGGTCTGTCATTATATAATAGAGACATTAGATCTAGCTGGTCTGTCATAATGTAATAGAGACATTAGATCTAGCTGGTCTGTCATAATGTAATAGAGACATTAGATCTAGCTGGTCTGTCATAATGTAATAGAGACATTAGATCTAGCTGGTCTGTCATAATGTAATAGAGACATTAGATCTAGCTGGTCTGTCATTATATAATAGAGACATTAGATCTAGCTGGTCTGTCATTATATAATAGAGACATTAGATCTAGCTGGTCTGTCATAATGTAATAGAGACATTAGATCTAGCTGGTCTGTCATTATATAATAGAGACATTAGATCTAGCTGGTCTGTCATAATGTAATAGAGACATTAGATCTAGCTGGTCTGTCATTATATGATAGAGACATTAGATCTAGCTGGTCTGTCATAATGTAATAGAGACATTAGATCTAGCTGGTCTGTCATTATATAATAGAGACATTAGATCTAGCTGGTCTGTCATAATGTAATAGAGACATTAGATCTAGCTGGTCTGTCATAATGTAATGGAGACATTAGATCTAGCTGGTCTGTCATAATGTAATAGAGACATTAGATCTAGCTGGTCTGTCATAATGTAATAGAGACATTAGATCTAGCTGGTCTGTCATAATGTAATAGAGACATTAGATCTAGCTGGTCTGTCATAATATAATAGAGACATTAGATCTAGCTGGTCTGTCATAATGTAATAGAGACATTAGATCTAGCTGGTCTGTCATTATATAATAGAGACATTAGATCTAGCTGGTCTGTCATAATGTAATAGAGACATTAGATCTAGCTGGTCTGTCATAATGTAATAGAGACATTAGATCTAGCTGGTCTGTCATTATATAATAGAGACATTAGATCTAGCTGGTCTGTCATAATGTAATAGAGACATTAGATCTAGCTGGTCTGTCATAATGTAATAGAGACATTAGATCTAGCTGGTCTGTCATAATGTAATAGAGACATTAGATCTAGCTGGTCTGTCATAATGTAATAGAGACATTAGATCTAGCTGGTCTGTCATTATATAATAGAGACATTAGATCTAGCTGGTCTGTCATAATGTAATAGAGACATTAGATCTAGCTGGTCTGTCATTATGTAATAGAGACATTAGATCTAGCTGGTCTGTCATAATATAATAGAGACATTAGATCTAGCTGGTCTGTAATAATGTAATAGAGACATTAGATCTAGCTGGTCTGTCATAATGTAATAGAGACATTAGATCTAGCTGGTCTGTCATAATGTAATAGAGACATTAGATCTAGCTGGTCTGTCATTATATAATAGAGACATTAGATCTAGCTGGTCTGTCATAATGTAATAGAGACATTAGATCTACCTGGTCTGTCATAATGTAATAGAGACATTAGATCTAGCTGGTCTGTCATTAGATCTAGCTGGTCTGTCATTATTTAATAGAGACATTAGATCTAGCTGGTCTGTCATAATGTAATAGAGACATTAGATCTAGCTGGTCTGTCATTATATAATAGAGACATTAGATCTAGCTGGTCTGTCATAATGTAATAGAGACATTAGATCTAGCTGGTCTGTCATTATATAATAGAGACATTAGATCTAGCTGGTCTGTCATAATGTAATAGAGACATTAGATCTAGCTGGTCTGTCATTATATAATAGAGACATTAGATCTAGCTGGTCTGTCATAATGTAATAGAGACATTAGATCTAGCTGGTCTGTCATTATGTAATAGAGACATTAGATCTAGCTGGTCTGTCATAATGTAATAGAGACATTAGATCTAGCTGGTCTGTCATAATGTAATAGAGACATTAGATCTAGCTGGTCTGTCATTATATAATAGAGACATTAGATCTAGCTGCTCTGTCATAATGTAATAGAGACATTAGATCTAGCTGGTCTGTCATTATATAATAGAGACATTAGATCTAGCTGGTCTGTCATTTTATAATAGAGACATTAGATCTAGCTGGTCTGTCATAATGTAATAGAGACATTAGATCTAGCTGGTCTGTCATAATATAATAGAGACATTAGATCTAGCTGGTCTGTCATAATATAATAGAGACATTAGATCTAGCTGGTCTGTCATTATATAATAGAGACATTAGATCTAGCTGGTCTGTCATAATGTAATAGAGACATTAGATCTAGCTGGTCTGTCATAATGTAATAGAGACATTAGATCTAGCTGGTCTGTCATAATGTAATAGAGACATTAGATCTAGCTGGTCTGTCATAATGTAATAGAGACATTAGATCTAGCTGGTCTGTCATAATGTAATAGAGACATTAGATCTAGCTGGTCTGTCATAATGTAATATAGACATTAGATCTAGCTGGTCTGTCATTATATAATAGAGACATTAGATCTAGCTGGTCTGTCATAATGTAATAGAGACATTAGATCTAGCTGGTCTGTCATAATGTAATAGAGACTTTAGATCTAGCTGGTCTGTCATAATGTAATAGAGACATTAGATCTAGCTGGTCTGTCATTATATAATAGAGACATTAGATCTAGCTGGTCTGTCATTATATAATAGAGACATTAGATCTAGCTGGTCTGTCATAATGTAATAGAGACATTAGATCTAGCTGGTCTGTCATTATATAATAGAGACATTAGATCTAGCTGGTCTGTCATAATGTAATAGAGACATTAGATCTAGCTGGTCTGTCATAATGTAATAGAGACATTAGATCTAGCTGGTCTGTCATTATATAATAGAGACATTAGATCTAGCTGGTCTGTCATAATGTAATAGAGACATTAGATCTAGCTGGTCTGTCATAATGTAATAGAGACATTAGATCTAGCTGGTCTGTCATAATGTAATAGAGACATTAGATCTAGCTGGTCTGTCATAATGTAATAGAGACATTAGATCTAGCTGGTCTGTCATTATATAATAGAGACATTAGATCTAGCTGGTCTGTCATAATGTAATAGAGACATTAGATCTAGCTGGTCTGTCATTATATAATAGAGACATTAGATCTAGCTGGTCTGTCATTATATAATAGAGACATTAGATCTAGCTGGTCTGTCATAATGTAATAGAGACATTAGATCTAGCTGGTCTGTCATTATATAATAGAGACATTAGATCTAGCTGGTCTGTCATAATGTAATAGAGACATTAGATCTAGCTGGTCTGTCATTATATAATAGAGACATTAGATCTAGCTGGTCTGTCATAATGTAATAGAGACATTAGATCTAGCTGGTCTGTCATTATATAATAGAGACATTAGATCTAGCTGGTCTGTCATAATGTAATAGAGACATTAGATCTAGCTGGTCTGTCATAATGTAATAGAGACATTAGATCTAGCTGGTCTGTCATAATGTAATAGAGACATTAAATCTAGCTGGTCTGTCATAATGTAATAGAGACATTAGATCTAGCTGGTCTGTCATTATATAATAGAGACATTAGATCTAGCTGGTCTGTCATAATGTAATAGAGACATTAGATCTAGCTGGTCTGTCATTATGTAATAGAGACATTAGATCTAGCTGGTCTGTCATAATATAATAGAGACATTAGATCTAGCTGGTCTGTCATAATGTAATAGAGACATTAGATCTAGCTGGTCTGTCATAATGTAATAGAGACATTAGATCTAGCTGGTCTGTCATAATGTAATAGAGACATTAGATCTAGCTGGTCTGTCATAATGTAATAGAGACATTAGATCTAGCTGGTCTGTCATTATGTAATAGAGACATTAGATCTAGCTGGTCTGTCATAATGTAATAGAGACATTAGATCTAGCTGGTCTGTCATAATGTAATAGAGACATTAGATCTAGCTGGTCTGTCATAATGTAATAGAGACATTAGATCTAGCTGGTCTGTCATAATGTAATAGAGACATTAGATCTAGCTGGTCTGTCATAATGTAATAGAGACATTAGATCTAGCTGGTCTGTCATAATATAATAGAGACATTAGATCTAGCTGGTCTGTCATAATGTAATAGAGACATTAGATCTAGCTGGTCTGTCATTATGTAATAGAGACATTAGATCTAGCTGGTCTGTCATTATATAATAGAGACATTAGATCTAGCTGGTCTGTCATTATATAATAGAGACATTAGATCTAGCTGGTCTGTCATTTTATAATAGAGACATTAGATCTAGCTGGTCTGTCATAATGTAATAGAGACATTAGATCTAGCTGGTCTGTCATAATGTAATAGAGACATTAGATCTAGCTGGTCTGTCATAATGTAATAGAGACATTAGATCTAGCTGGTCTGTCATAATGTAATAGAGACATTAGATCTAGCTGGTCTGTCATTATGTAATAGAGACATTAGATCTAGCTGGTCTGTCATAATGTAATAGAGACATTAGATCTAGCTGGTCTGTCATAATGTAATAGAGACATTAGATCTAGCTGGTCTGTCATAATGTAATAGAGACATTAGATCTAGCTGGTCTGTCATAATGTAATAGAGACATTAGATCTAGCTGGTCTGTCATAATGTAATAGAGACATTAGATCTAGCTGGTCTGTCATTATATAATAGAGACATTAGATCTAGCTGGTCTGTCATAATGTAATAGAGACATTAGATCTAGCTGGTCTGTCATAATGTAATAGAGACTTTAGATCTAGCTGGTCTGTCATAATGTAATAGAGACATTAGATCTAGCTGGTCTGTCATTATGTAATAGAGACATTAGATCTAGCTGGTCTGTCATTATATAATAGAGACATTAGATCTAGCTGGTCTGTCATAATGTAATAGAGACATTAGATCTAGCTGGTCTGTCATAATATAATAGAGACATTAGATCTAGCTGGTCTGTCATAATGTAATAGAGACATTAGATCTAGCTGGTCTGTCATAATATAATAGAGACATTAGATCTAGCTGGTCTGTCATAATATAATAGAGACATTAGATCTAGCTGGTCTGTCATAATGTAATAGAGACATTAGATCTAGCTGGTCTGTCATAATGTAATAGAGACATTAGATCTAGCTGGTCTGTCATAATGTAATAGAGACATTAGATCTAGCTGGTCTGTCATAATATAATAGAGACATTAGATCTAGCTGGTCTGTCATTATATAATAGAGACATTAGATCTAGCTGGTCTGTCATAATGTAATAGAGACATTAGATCTAGCTGGTCTGTCATTATATAATAGAGACATTAGATCTAGCTGGTCTGTCATAATATAATAGAGACATTAGATCTAGCTGGTCTGTCATAATATAATAGAGACATTAGATCTAGCTGGTCTGTCATAATGTAATAGAGACATTAGATCTAGCTGGTCTGTCATAATATAATAGAGACATTAGATCTAGCTGGTCTGTCATAATGTAATAGAGACAATAGATCTAGCTGGTCTGTCATAATATAATAGAGACATTAGATCTAGCTGGTCTGTCATAATGTAATAGAGACATTAGATCTAGCTGGTCTGTCATAATATAATAGAGACATTAGATCTAGCTGGTCTGTCATTATATAATAGAGACATTAGATCTAGCTGGTCTGTCATAATGTAATAGAGACATTAGATCTAGCTGGTCTGTCATTATATAATAGAGACATTAGATCTAGCTGGTCTGTCATAATGTAATAGAGACATTAGATCTAGCTGGTCTGTCATAATATAATAGAGACATTAGATCTAGCTGGTCTGTCATAATGTAATAGAGACATTAGATCTAGCTGGTCTGTCATAATGTAATAGAGACATTAGATCTAGCTGGTCTGTCATAATATAATAGAGACATTAGATCTAGCTGGTCTGTCATTATGTAATAGAGACATTAGATCTAGCTGGTCTGTCATAATGTAATAGAGACATTAGATCTAGCTGGTCTGTCATAATATAATAGAGACATTAGATCTAGCTGGTCTGTCATAATATAATAGAGACATTAGATCTAGCTGGTCTGTCATAATGTAATAGAGACATTAGATCTAGCTGGTCTGTCATAATATAATAGAGACATTAGATCTAGCTGGTCTGTCATTATATAATAGAGACATTAGATCTAGCTGGTCTGTCATAATGTAATAGAGACATTAGATCTAGCTGGTCTGTCATAATGTAATAGAGACATTAGATCTAGCTGGTCTGTCATTATATAATAGAGACATTAGATCTAGCTGGTCTGTCATTATATAATAGAGACATTAGATCTAGCTGGTCTGTCATAATATAATAGAGACATTAGATCTAGCTGGTCTGTCATAATGTAATAGAGACATTAGATCTAGCTGGTCTGTCATTATATAATAGAGACATTAGATCTAGCTGGTCTGTCATAATGTAATAGAGACATTAGATCTAGCTGGTCTGTCATAATGTAATAGAGACATTAGATCTAGCTGGTCTGTCATTATATAATAGAGACATTAGATCTAGCTGGTCTGTCATAATGTAATAGAGACATTAGATCTAGCTGGTCTGTCATTATATAATAGAGACATTAGATCTAGCTGGTCTGTCATTATATAATAGAGACATTAGATCTAGCTGGTCTGTCATAATGTAATAGAGACATTAGATCTAGCTGGTCTGTCATAATGTAATAGAGACATTAGATCTAGCTGGTCTGTCATAATATAATAGAGACATTAGATCTAGCTGGTCTGTCATAATGTAATAGAGACATTAGATCTAGCTGGTCTGTCATAATATAATAGAGACATTAGATCTAGCTGGTCTGTCATAATATAATAGAGACATTAGATCTAGCTGGTCTGTCATAATATAATAGAGACATTAGATCTAGCTGGTCTGTCATAATATAATAGAGACATTAGATCTAGCTGGTCTGTCATAATATAATAGAGACATTAGATCTAGCTGGTCTGTCATTATATAATAGAGACATGTAGATCTAGCTGGTCTGTCATAATATAATAGAGACAGATACTTTAGATCTAGCTGGTCTGTCATAATATAATAGAGACATTAGATCTAGCTGGTCTGTCATAATATAATAGAGACATTAGATCTAGCTGGTCTGTCATTATATAATAGAGACATTAGATCTAGCTGGTCTGTCATAATATAATAGAGACATTAGATCTAGCTGGTCTGTCATAATGTAATAGAGACATTAGATCTAGCTGGTCTGTCATTATATAATAGAGACATTAGATCTAGCTGGTCTGTCATAATATAATAGAGACATTAGATCTAGCTGGTCTGTCATAATGTAATAGAGACATTAGATCTAGCTGGTCTGTCATAATATAATAGAGACATTAGATCTAGCTGGTCTGTCATAATGTAATAGAGACATGTAGATCTAGCTGGTCTGTCATAATATAATAGAGACATTAGATCTAGCTGGTCTGTCATAATGTAATAGAGACATTAGATCTAGCTGGTCTGTCATAATGTAATAGAGACATTAGATCTAGCTGGTCTGTCATAATGTAATAGAGACATTAGATCTAGCTGGTCTGTCATAATGTAATAGAGACATTAGATCTAGCTGGTCTGTCCTAATGTAATAGAGACATTAGATCTAGCTGGTCTGTCATAATGTAATAGAGACATTAGATCTAGCTGGTCTGTCATTATATAATAGAGACATTAGATCTAGCTGGTCTGTCATAATGTAATAGAGACATTAGATCTAGCTGGTCTGTCATAATGTAATAGAGACATTAGATCTAGCTGGTCTGTCATAATATAATAGAGACATTAGATCTAGCTGGTCTGTCATAATATAATAGAGACATTAGATCTAGCTGGTCTGTCATAATGTAATAGAGACATTAGATCTAGCTGGTCTGTCATAATATAATAGAGACATGTAGATCTAGCTGGTCTGTCATAATATAATAGAGACATTAGATCTAGCTGGTCTGTCATAATGTAATAGAGACATTAGATCTGAGCTGGTCTGTCATAATATAATAGAGACATTAGATCTAGCTGGTCCTGTCATAATATAATAGAGACATGTAGATCTAGCTGGTCTGTCATAATATAATAGAGACATTAGATCTAGCTGGTCTGTCATAATATAATAGAGACAGTAGATCTAGCTGGTCTGTCATAATATAATAGAGACAGTATATCTAGCTGGTCTGTCATAATATAATAGAGACAGTAGATCTTGCTGGTCTGTCATAATATAATAGAGACATTAGATCTAGCTGGTCTGTCATAATGTAATAGAGACAGTAGATCTAGCTGGTCTGTCATAATATAATAGAGACAGTAGATCTAGCTGGTCGGTCATAATATAATAGAGACATTAGATCTAGCTGGTCTGTCATAATATAATAGAGACATTAGATCTAGCTGGTCTGTCATAATATAATAGAGACAGTAGATCTAGCTGGTCTGTCATAATATAATAGAGACAGTAGATCTAGCTGGTCTGTCATAATATAATAGAGACATTAGATCTAGCTGGTCTGTCATAATGTAATAGAGATATTAGATCTAGCTGGTCTGTCATAATATAATAGAGACATTAGATCTAGCTGGTCTGTCATAATATAATAGAGACATTAGATCTAGCTGGTCTGTCATAATATAATAGAGGCAGTAGATCTAACTGGTCTGTCATTATATAATAGAGACAGTAGATTTAGCTGGTCTGTCATAATATAAAAGAGACAGTATATCTAGCTGGTCTGTCATAATATAATAGATACTGTAGATCTAGCTGGTCTGTCATAATATAATAGAGACATTAGATCTAGCTGGTCTGTCATAATGTAATAGAGACATTAGATCTAGCTGGTCTGTCATAATATAATAGAGACAGTAGATCTAGCTGGCCTGTCATAATATAATAGATACTGTAGATCTAGCTGGTCTGTCATAATACAATAGAGACATTAGATCTAGCTGGTCTGTCATAATATAATAGAGACAGTATATCTAGCTGGTCTGTCATAATATAATAGAGACATTAGATCTAGCTGGTCTGTCATAATATAATAGAGACATTAGATCTAGCTGGTCTGTCATAATATAATAAAGACAGTAGATCTAGCTGGTCTGTCATTATTTAATAGAGACAGTAGATCTAGCTGGTCTGTCATAATATAATAGAGACATTAGATCTAGCTGGTCTGCCATAATGTAATAGAGACATTAGATCTAGCTGGTCTGTCATAATATAATAGAGACAGTAGATCTTGCTGGTCTGTCATAATATAATAGAGACATTAGATCTAGCTGGTCTGTCATAATGTAATAGAGACATTAGATCTAGCTGGTCTGTCATAATGTAATAGAGACAGTATATCTAGCTGGTCTGTCATAATATAATAGAGACAGTAGATCTAGCTGGCCTGTCATAATATAATAGATACTGTAGATCTAGCTGGTCTGTCATAATATAATAGATAAATTAGATCTAGCTGGTCTGTCATAATATAATAGAGACAGTATATCTAGCTGGTCTGTCATAATATAATAGAGACAGTAGATGTAGCTGGTCTGTCATAATATAATAGAGACATTAGATCTAGCTGGTCTGTCATAATATAATAGAGGCAGTAGATCTAGCTGGTCTGTCATTATATAATAGAGACAGTATATCTAGCTGGTCTGTCATAATATAATAGAGACAGTAGATCTAGCTGGTCTGTCATAATATAATAGAGACATTAGATCTAGCTGGTCTGTCATAATATAATAGAGACAGTAGATCTAGCTGGTCTGTCATAATATAATAGAGACAGTATATCTAGCTGGTCTGTCATAATATAATAGAGACAGTAGATCTAGCTGGTCTGTCATAATATAATAGAGACATTAGATCTAGCTGGTCTGCCATAATGTAATAGAGACATTAGATCTAGCTGGTCTGTCATAATATAATAGAGATATTAGATCTAGCTGGTCTGTCATAATATAATAGAGACATTAGATCTAGCTGGTCTGTCATAATATAATAAAGACAGTATATCTAGCTGGTCTGTCATAATATAATAGAGACAGTAGATCTAGCTGGTCTGTCATAATATGATAGAGACATTAGATCTAGCTGGTCTGTCATAATGTAATAGAGACATTAGATCTAGCTGGTCTGTCATAATATAATAGAGACAGTAGATCTAGCTGGTCTGTCATAATATAATAGAGACAGTAGATCTTGCTGGTCTGTCATAATGTAATAGAGACATTATATCTAGCTGGTCTGTCATAATATAATAGAGACAGTATATCTAGCTGGTCTGTCATAATATAATAGAGACAGTAGATCTAGCTGGCCTGTCATAATATAATAGATACTGTAGATCTAGCTGGTCTGTCATAATATAACAGAGAAATTAGATCTAGCTGGTCTGTCATAATATAATAGAGACAGTATATCTAGCTGGTCTGTCATAATATAATAGAGACAGTAGATGTAGCTGGTCTGTCATAATATAATAGAGACATTAGATCTAGCTGGTCTGTCATAATATAATAGAGGCAGTAGATCTAGCTGGTCTGTCATTATATAATAGAGACAGTATATCTAGCTGGTCTGTCATAATATAATAGAGACAGTAGATCTAGCTGGCCTATCATAATATAATAGAGACATTAGATCTAGCTGGTCTGTCATAATGTAATAGAGACATTAGATTTAGCTGGTCTGTCATAATATAATAGAGACAGTATATCTAGCTGGTCTGTCATAATATAATAGAGACAGTATATCTAGCTGGTCTGTCATAATATAATAGAGACAGTAGATCTAGCTGGTCTGTCATAATATAATAGAGACATTAGATCTAGCTGGTCTGCCATAATGTAATAGAGACATTAGATCTAGCTGGTCTGTCATAATATAATAGAGACAGTATATCTAGCTGGTCTGTCATAATATAATAGAGACAGTATATCTAGCTGGTCTGTCATAATATAATAGAGACAGTAGATCTAGCTGGCCTGTCATAATATAATAGATACTGTAGATCTAGCTGGTCTGTCATAATATAATAGAGACATTAGATCTAACTGGTCTGTCATAATATAATAGAGACAGTATATCTAGCTGGTCTGTCATAATATAATAGAGACAGTAGATCTAGCTGGTCTGTCATAATATAATAGAGACATTAGATCTAGCTGGTCTGTCATAATATAATAAAGACAGTATATCTAGCTGGTCTGTCATAATATAATAGAGACAGTAGATCTAGCTGGTTTGTCATAACATAATAGATACTGTAGATCTAGCTGGCCTGTCATAATATAATAGATACTGTAGATCTAGCTGGTCTGTCATAATATAATAGAGACATTAGATCTAGCTGGTCTGTCAAAATATAATAGAGACATTAGATCTAGCTGGTCTGTCATAATATAATAGAGACCTTAGATCTAGCTGGTCTGTCATAATATAATAGAGACATTAGATCTAGCTGGTCTGTCATAATATAATAGAGACAGTAGATCTAGCTGGTCTGTCATAATATAATAGAGACAGTAGATCTAGCTGGTCTGTCTGTAGATCTAGCTGGTCTGTCATAATGTAATAGAGACATTAGATCTAGCTGGTCTGTCATAATGTAATAGAGACATTAGGTCTAGCTGGTCTGTCATAATATAATAGAGACAGTAGATCTAGCTGGTCTGTCATAATATAATAGAGACAGTAGATCTAGCTGGTCTGTCATAATATAATAGAGACATTAGATCTAGCTGGTCTGTCATAATGTAATAGAGACATTAGATCTAGCTTCTCTGTCATAATGTAATAGAGACATTAGATCTAGCTGGTCTGTCATAATATAATAGAGACAGTAGATCTAGCTGGTCTGTCATAATATAATAGAGACAGTAGATCTAGCTGGCCTTTCATAATATAATAGATACTGTAGATCTAGCTGGTCTGTCATAATATAATAGAGACATTAGATCTAGCTGGTCTGTCATAATATAATAGAGACAGTATATCTAGCTGGCCTGTCATAATATAATAGAGACAGTAGATCTAGCTGGTCTGTCATAATATAATAGAGACATTAGATCTAGCTGGTCTGTCATAATATAATAGAGACATTAGATCTAGCTGGTCTGTCATAATATAATAGAGACAGTATATCTAGCTGGTCTGTCATAATATAATAGAGACAGTAGATCTAGCTGGTCTGTCATAATATAATAGATACTGTAGATCTAGCTGGTCTGTCATAATATAATAGAGACATTAGATCTAGCTTGTCTGTCATAATATAATAGAGACAGTAGATCTAGCTGGTCTGTCATAATATAATAGAGACAGTATATCTAGCTGGTCTGTCATAATATAATAGAGACAGTAGATCTAGCTGGTCTGTCATAATATAATAGAGACATTAGATCTAGCTGGTCTGTCATAATATAATAGAGACATTAGATCTAGCTGGTCTGTCATAATGTAATAGAGACATTAGATCTAGCTGGTCTGTCATAATGTAATAGAGACATTGGATCTAGCTGGTCTGTCATAATATAATAGAGACAGTAGATCTAGCTGGCCTGTGTTAGGAATTTTGTTAATAAATAGTTAAAACAAATTCTAGCTTTAGATAAAACTATAACAAATTGAACTCTGCATGCCTGGTGAAAAGAGACATGTGTTGTGGGTCATAAAATAAGCAGAAAGGGTCGTTAAACTATGGTTGAACTGACCCAACTTAGCCCTGAGATGTTTAGATAAGGCTGTGGGTAACTTTTTAGGTATTCCATTATCTTGAGTTGTCTGCTAAAGTGGTTATCAATTATAGTGAGCCTTCAGGATAAATGATTATATGGTGTTTCATGTGAGTGCCCTGTGAGGTTAGAATGAACTTTTGAACCTGTTTTCTATTTGTCAGGACAATGAGAATCATTTTGTAATCTATGACGTCATATATTGTATATAAACCTGTGTTTATGATAAAATGGGAGCTTGCTCCGAGAATAAACACTATTGTCTAGTTTTGATATGACTGTATCCTGTCTATTTTATGTTGATAAGTATCTTACAAATTCTTATAGATAGACAGATTGAGTTTAATTAATGAGTATATTGTAGGAATTATTTAATTCCACTAACAATTGGTCCTTCGAGTGGATTTCCAAACTTTGCCTCTGTCATCCGAAGATATTAGCCGAAAACCGTGCACGGGCGGGTCAAGACCCGTTAGTTAAAGTCCTGGCCTCTGAATTGAGGTTAAACAACAGGCCGGTATTTATATATCTGAGGTATACAGAGACGGTAACGGAATCAAACCGGCATTGCTTTTTCCAGTCTGCAAGACGAAGGTAAATAGTCTTTATTCTCGAATGTGGGGGGTATGATGTAAGTTATCTTTGATTTTAAATTCTAAACGTGTTTAGCATTTATCAATAATAGTAGCTTCGGATATTTCAAACAGATTGTGGGTTACTTGTATGACCGAGATACAAGATGGATGGATGAAAAGGTCCGAAAAGACCTTGGTAGGTGCATTACCGTAAAAAAAAATAATGAACTTAATGATCCGAGTCTTGCAAAACTGTGAGGATTATTAAGGGTGGGATATAGTAAGTGTTGTTAGGACGGTCGTTTTGTACAAATAGGACAGCCATTAATTCAAAAGACATACCTAAATGAAGTTTTAACCTAAAACAGGTGAGGATAAATTCGGTTTGGTGAGAAGGCAGGGTAATCCTAGGCGAACGGAATAACTGAATTTATTAATACTGAAAGATATTAATATCCAAAAGAGTGGGAGGGAAACTTAATATAGCGAAGTGAGATTGGATAAATACAAACAGAGTTTGACCAGGGAAGTGTGTCCCCTGGGTAATAACTGATAGTTTAAAGTGAGATCTAATGTCCGATCGATAACAACGCTATAGATAAAGTTTCCAAGGAAGAGAATCATATAAATTCATACACATAGATTATAACTTGGGTAAAAGTAGTAACACACACATAGAGAAATAAATAAATAAATAGAAAGACATAGATAGGTGATAAATACCATAACTACTAGTAACGGTAAGGATTTATCAAACATGGGTAGTAAATCCTCTAAGGAGGTCCCGGTATTAACCGGAGACCAGCGTTTTATGGAACTGAAAGATAAGAGAAATTTAGAATTTTGTCCAAAATGGGGTAAGCATTATGAATTTGATGGAAGGCTAAATGTTGAGAAACTAGAATTGCTTATCAAACAGATACATGAGGAGTGTGGTGAGGATGAGAAGAAACAGAATAAACAGGGGTTGTACACAGCTAGAGTCTGGCTTTCGGAAGCTAGGAAAAGAGTAGAGGGTGATAACAGGAAGAAATCTAAAGAGGGCCAAAATACGCTGCACTCCGCTCCCACAGATGAAAAAGTTAGCCGAATGGGCGGGGGTGGGAGTCAAATACTATGTCCTTCTCTAGTAGACCAGATATACAGAGGTAATCCTGTTGATGAGATAGTAGTGGTGAGAATACGGCTGCAGGAGATAACGGTACAACCACCACCCAAAATTGTGGGGTCTGCTGAAGCCGAAGGAGGAATAGTCGGTGTAGAGAAAGAAAATAAGTCGAGAAAAGTGGGAAATGTGAGTCAAAAGAAAAATAGAAAATGTTTTAATTGTAATGAAACTGGACATTTCGCCCGGGAGTGTAACACTCCCTGCAAACATTGTGACAGGATTGGACACAATCACCGAGATTGTAATTTAACTAAGGGAAAGGTAAGGCGCGACTATCGGGAGAATAAGAGAGAGTCGAGAAACAACGAAAGCGAGAAAAATGGGAATTCTCACTGAGGAAAGGCTTGAGCTTTTAAATTAGGATATTTTGTTGACTCGGGATTGGAATTACGAATACAGATACATGTAAAGTGGGCTTAAATGCGAATAAGTTTTTTGTTATTTACATAGCTTTGGTGGATCAGTGGTAGAATTCTCGCCTGGAACGCGAGAGTCTCGGGTTCGGTTCCCGGTAAATGCTTTGACTAGAATCAGAGTTTTTGATTCTAATTAAACTATTTGTATGTTTTGCCTAGAAAGTTATAGTTGCTAGTGTTTGTATAAGATATAAATTGAACTATTTTAATGGATTGTTTAGGTTAAATTGAGTGACTGATTTATCAAAATATAAATAAATAAAATAACGAAACGAATTTCGATGCAAGACGATGTCTGTTGCCTAAATTATATGTTTGAATAATGTATTGGGAATATAGTCGTAATTAAAATGCTGAATCAAGGAAGAGACAGTTGCCTAAATTAAAGAAATTCTAAACCATAGCGGAGAGATAATGGCGATAGAAAGTGATTACCGAAATGTTTTCGTTCTTATAGATTGACTGACATATGTTATAATTTTGGCGCTGCGTGTGTTATTTTTAAAGAAATAGGATACATTTCATAAGTGTGAAGAGCAAAGAGAAGAGGAAGTTATAAAGTTTGGTTTTAATCTTATGATAGGGGTAAGGGAAAAAGTGGAAATGAGAGGGGTTATATATATTTTTTGCCCATTGGGAAAAAGGAATAGAATATGTAAAGTTGACAGTGATTTAGGTGTGAGTAAGGAAGTGAGTTAGTTGCTGTGTAGGCTACTAATTTTCAGAGTAAGTTGTTAGAGGTTCGTTATGGAATAACGTAAAACTGCATCATTACGTTTGATAAACAATAACGTTATTTAAATTGGTTTGACCGTTGTTCAGGTACACTCTTTTCTGTACTCCTGGCAGTACAATTTTGATTGAGAGATGTTGTAAGTTCTGATTCAACAGATGTGATAAATTAGGTTTGGTTTATCGAACCCGTACTACTGTTGCTGCAGACAGCCAACAATTATTTACAATTCATTTGAAAGTCGTTGCGGCTAGGGTTAGCGCCTGTTGAGCGCCTGTTGATGACATCACTCACAAGGCACTTTTGTCGCCACGGCAATGATGTTGTGACTGGGGTGTGGCAGAGAAAAGTGTTTGTGACATTTAGAAGGGAATTGCGTCCATTATGGTTTTGTGTCACTTTTCAGAAGTTGATAAACATTTCCAGATACATTTTTAAAAGAAGCCGTAAATCGTCAGGGTAGTTAGGAAAGATGCTAAAAACTAGCAACAGATTCGCTAGGTGGGCATCATTGATTTATGGTGTTTATTGGACTATATTCACCTGTGTGAAGGGAGATCTGAATGTCTGAATCGTAAAACATAGTAATAATGGATTCTGATGGTTATTGATTATAAACATTGTATTCTGGTGTGTTTAACCTCTTATGGCTCAAAAATCAGCAGTAAGTATCAGCAGTGGAAAGAGGTGGCCATTTCAAACGGCCTCGTACTCAATTCTTGCTCGTACAATATGCATATTATTTATTACCTTTGGATAGAAAACACCTTCTAGTTTCTAAAACAGGTTTAATTATTTCTCTAAGTGAAACATAACTCTTTTTACAGCCCATTTTCTGTAAAAAGTGACATTTCCAAGAAGCTATGTCTCTCTTCAAGATACTCTCTATAAAAGGCCTTGGCACTTAGGACTGTACAAACACGTCACACATCTTCCCCTGGTTGTCATGCGGAAGTGAGAGAAAAAATGACTTGATTATCTCTGTCAGGGACTGAAAAGAACCTCTTTGAGTGATAAGTGCGCACTTTATTTTTTTTTCTGGGCGCGAAGTAGGAACTGGACTGCGCTCCTGGAAAACACTCGTTATAGGTGAATATGACCTCCAGCTTCGATTTTCTTTGATACATGTCACAATATCATCCTAAAGTATGTTTTTTGAATATACTTTAATTATATTATTGAAATTTATTCTGGACTTTAGACGTGATGCGACGCAAGAATTTTGTCAAGACGGAGAGGTTAGCACGGCATGGCCAGTGTGCCATGCTAATTCAACAGGGACATCGTTCGTTCTAGGTCCAAATGAACACGGTTCTGAACAAAGGACCCTTTGGAGAACATTCTGATGGAAAATCAACAAAGATAAGGACCCAATTTGGGATGCTTTTTCATATATCTGTCGAACTGTGCTATCGCTAGCGTTTGACTAGAATCAATGCTGCTGTGTGTTAGCTATTGTAGTAAGCTAATATAACGATATATTGTGTTTTCGCTGTAAAACACTTCAGAAATCGGAAATATTGTCTGTATTCACAAGATCTTTCTCTTTCATTAGCTATCCACCATATATTTTTCTGAAATCTTTTCTGATGTGAAATTAGTAGTTGACGTTGGTGTCTGTTTTCTCTGGCTACTGCCGTGCGATTTCTGACTGTAGCTATGATGGTGGCTAAGATGGTAGCAGTAATGTAAAACTGATTTATAGCAAAAATATTCAACTTTTTCGAACAAAACATAGATTTATTGTGTAACATGTTATAGGACTGTCATCTGAGGTAGTTTTTTCTAGGTTATTTAGGTTGGTTCTAGGTTATTTAGGTTGGTTCTAGGTTAGTTTGGTTAGCTTTGTGCATGCTAATTGCATGCTACCGTTGCTGTGAAAAATGTCTGTCTGTCTTTTGTATTTGGTGGTGAGCTAACATAAATATATGTGGTGTTTTCGCTGTAAAACACTTCAGAAATCGGAAATATTGTCTGTATTCACAAGATCTTTGTCTTTCATTAGCTATCCACCATATATTTCTCTGAAATGTTTTCTGATGTGTAATAAGGTAGTTGACGTTGGTGTCTGTATTTTCTCTGGCTACTCCCGTGCGATTTCTTACTGTAGCTATGATGGTAGCAGTAATGTAAAACTGATTTATAGCTAAAATATGCATTTTTTTTGAACAAAACATAGATTTATTGTGTAACATGTTATAGGACTGTCATCTGAGGTAGTTTTTTCTAGGTTATTTAGGTTGGTTTTAGGTTAGTTAGGTTGGCTTGTGCATGCTACTTCATCCTACTTGTGCTGTGAAAAATGTCTGTCCTCTTTTTTATTTGGTGGTGAGCTAACATAAATATATGTGGTGTTTTCTCTGTAAAACATTTAAAAAATCGGACATGTTGGCTGGATTGACAAGATGTTTATCTTTCAAATGCTGTATTGGACTTGTTAATGTGTGAAAGTTAAATATTTTACAAAAATAGATTTTGAATTTCGCGCCCTGCACTTGCAGTGGCTGTTGTCATATTAAGCCCGGTGTCGGGCTTGCAGCCTGAAGAAGTTAAGTAGGATTCCTTCTTCCGGGACGGATGGAAGTTATCTAAAATATGTAAGTTGAAGGAGCCATGGGAAAATACGTTTACATTTTTATTAAATACCTGGGATTAAATTACTGATTTCTTACACTGAGAAATGTACGACATTTGCGACAGAGGAAAAAAGTAATACGGTTAGATAATAAATATCAGGTTAATTGCATCTAAGGCTAGCATGTTCACTTAAGTAGGCATATACATGGACGTTGTTTAAAACTTATGATTAATGATTTGAGGTAAATTGGAAATTATCATTAGGTTTGATTAATAGTTCACTTTTGAGTTTCTGAATCGATGAAGCACAGTAAATGCTAGTTAGGCGCTTTGTGTTTTTCCTGGGAGAGTGCGAGTTTTATTGTCGTCTTGAATGTTTAAAGGGACTATTATCTTGGGGAGAGATGGAGTTTGAGATTGAGGCCATAAACGACCAAATTGGAAAGGGCCTGAAAGGTTTTTGTTTTTTCATTAAGGTTTGCATATATACACACATAAAACATTTGTTAGGACTATTTGTTTTAGTGCAAAGGTATTTTAAAGGGGCATGCTCACATATGGAGTTTTATGAGTTTTTATCTTCTGAGTTTTAATTACACAAGTGAATTTTTTGATTTTAAGGATAAAGGGTTCTTTAAAATGTCTAGGAACATGACTATACAGGGGTGGTATAACCTTTGACCTTTATCATGGCTGTCTCTTGAAGTCTGATCAGCTTCGGGGGAGGGCCATGTAGGTAATGCATTTGTGGTCATTTGGGATACTAGTTTTGAGGTAAATTAATTGACTATTATTGATTTGGTATTACAACTGGACAAATCCCCTTTGTCATCAATAATAAATGAGGGAAGATATGATACATTGAGGTTTGGACAGGAGATATTTTAAGCCAATAAGGCAGGAAAATACATAAGCATTAAAATTATTTATGAGAAGAAATAAGTTTTAGTTCTTAGGAGTGGTAATTTACTGTGGATAAGGTTTCCACACTGTAAAACATATATTCATTATTTATGAGACTGAGTTTAAGGTTAACCAAATGTTATTATTTAATAAAAAACAGTGGACTCCTGGGGGAGAGAGCTTATTAGTAAAGAAAGGATTTGATATGGTTACCATTTGTTTTGGCCATTAGAAGATTTTTATTTAAATAGTATTAAAATTGACAGGGGTATATGGCATATGTGATAATTTAGGATTATTGATAGGTTGATTAAGGTTATGTAAGGACTTTAGAGATTGACACTATAAGACATGTTGTTTTTTAAGTCCATGATTTTAGATAAAGCCAAAACAGTGAGACACTTAGTTAATATTTGGATGGAACACATAGTTGTTATTGACTATTATGAGAAAAAGGCATACAGAGGGGTCTGCCACGCACTGTTGAGATCTTGAAGGTTTGAGAGCAGAGTGGAGAGGGGGGACCAGGACATGAGCAAGGTAGGCTGTGAAATAAGATAGGTGAGAAAAGGGATACGGTTTAAATCAATTAATATATATATATTTAAGAACATATATAGGCGGCACAGATACCTTTTTAAAGTAGATAAGTCACTTGACAGAGAATTGGAAAAGGATAGATATGATTGGACGCCCAAGGGAGAATTGGACATGCGGCGAATGAAAGGGGCGTTCCTACATGATTATGTCAGACATAAGGATAATTTACACTAATTTTACCTAAGTCATTGGTTAGGTTAGGCAAGGTTGTTACCTGGCAGAGCCAGGTAACAAGGGGGGATGGGTAAGTTGTGGTCTAGGATAGGATGTGGCCTATTGGATGATAAACTAATAAATAAAAAAAATCTAGCTAAACAAGCAGATATAGAAATAGAAAGAATAGAAGTATTGTTGATTACATGTAAAGGTTGTTTGTTTAACCAAACCTGTATGTCCAAGATTTTATGCACTACAGGTGAATTACAGGTGAAGTCACTCAATCCAGTCCCTGAGGCCTGTTGAGGGGACCATACCAAGGACTCCTGGTAACAGCTAGCTGAAAGAGCTACCAGGATTCATATCACACTGAGGGAGGGGTAAGACACATTGACACTGTCGAACAAGCACAGTGTCCGGGAGGAGAACTGGAATTAACAGAATTCCGGGGGCCATCTCTCGGATGAAGATTTTCCTTTTCCCCATCATTCCATTCCTGTGTTTGTTCATAGAAGTGAAAGTGTGTCTGGCTTCTTGCTGATGATGTTTTCTCTGGGAGAGGGTGGGGCTTTATAGGTGGGCGGTCCATCCTGAGCTGTCTGGTTGTGGGAGCCATATTCCTGATACACCATGAACCCCAAGAAGGCCAGAGGGTAATATTGACACATAGTTAGACAATGAGGATTTTGTATTAACCAAGCATAAGAGATCACTTGATCTGGATAAACAGGAAGTGAGAGTGGGATTGGGAAGGAAGTCTCAGTGGAGTTCTATGTAGACCAAATGGGGCCTCTGACTCCTTGGCAGTTTAGGACTAAGAGCAGCCATTGTGGAAGACATCTATGCAAGTCCCTGTGTAGTTCATGGAAACAGGTTATAGCTCACATCATGAGAGAGGGCTACATAAATCTACATACCCAGTATGGAAGAAGATGGAGAGTAATGAAAGTAAGGGTTTCAGTTGACAACCTAGTGCCATTCCAAGTACGAGAAGTTAGAGTAGATGATAGTCAGCCAGAATACAAGCAGAGCCCCAGACAAAGCAGATACTGACCGTAGAGTTGTCCAGAGCCAAGGTCGATGTGGATGGTTCAGATGAAAGATTTTAAGGAAGTGATTGAGGTGGAAACTGTTATGGGATTCTAACCTATGGTTAGGCATGCCTCAGCAAAACCTCAGTTCATACCCATTTCCTTTCCATTTGATGGAATTGCTACACCCATGGAATGGCCTGTATGATAAAGCGGTTCAAGAGGGCAGGAAGCTGAACTATGACAGTTGCATTGATCTGTGATATGTGTCCCCAGGTGCCGATTACATCCAGATTTTCTCTTTCACAGTGACAGGATTTTATGGATCGCTACATAACACACGGATGGGAAGTAGGGGAAGTCAGTACATGCAATAGGACTGAGAATGTTACAACTGAGAAGACAATGAGGGACCTGACTGGCAGATGAAAAGGTTTAGAGTGTGGAGGTATGAAGCTGTGACCTAACCTGCCTACCAATTGGAATGATAGTTATGCACTAGTGCAGTTAGGCATGCTCTTTACCCTTACTCAGATCCAATTCAAAGCGAGGAATTGGATCTTAGCAGGATTAGAGTCAAGTATTTTCTAGTGGTCCACTCTCAATAAGAATGTGGACTAGATCAATTATACCAGAGATGTAATGAATGGCTTGGCAGAATAGAATAGAATCGAGATAGATATGTTATTGGCAGAAAAGGGTGGGGTTTGTGTGTTATTCGGGTCGATGTGCTGTACGTTTATCCCAAGTAACACAGCTCCGGATGGATCTGTGACTAAGGCCTTGGAGGTTTAACCACCCTAGCTCACGAGTTGGCAGTGAACTCAGGGGTGGATACTTCTCTGACTAATTGGTTTGACAGTATGTTTGGGAAATGGAAAAATGTCATGATTACTGTGTTATGGGCTACCTTCACCTGTGTGACTGTATTAGTTTTGTGCGGATGTGATTTGATTCCGTGTGTGAAAGTTCTCATTTCCAGGATTCTGGAGAAATCAATGACACAACAGATGATGAAGTACGGATCAATTCTAAGCTCTGACCAGTGGAAGGATGAATGTATGGGGCCGGATCTAGTGGAGAACGATTCCGGATCTTTTAATTATGAGGAACCGAGATTGGATGAAACTGTATTTGACGTTTAGAGAATTTAGACGGTTACATGTTTCAATGTATAGACTGTTTCTTTAATGAAGATAGAAAACGAAAATCCTAAATATAGAGTTATGTTTCTGATGAAGGTTAGAACAGTCATTGATGTTGATGGAGTGTAAATACATGTATTGATGTGGTTTTTATTCTTGTATAAACATTTATGTTTCTATATGATATTTTATATGTAGCTATGAATTGTTTTGTTATTTAGGGTGGATTGTTAGGAATTTTGTTAATAAATAGTTAAAACAAATTCTAGCTTTAGATAAAACTATAACAAATTGAACTCTGCATGCCTGGTGAAAAGAGATATGTGTTGTGGGTCATAAAATAAGCAGAAAGGGTCGTTAAACTATGGTTGAACTGACCCAACTTAGCCCTGAGATGTTTAGATAAGGCTGTGGGTAACGTTTTAGGTATTCCATTATCTTGAGTTGTCTGCTAAAGTGGTTATCAATTATAGTGAGCCTTCAGGATAAATGATTATATGGTGTTTCATGTGAGTGCCCTGTGAGGTTAGAATGAACTTTTGAACCTGTTTTCTATTTGTCAGGACAATGAGAATCATTTTGTAATCTATGACGTCATATATTGTATATAAACCTGTGTTTATGATAAAATGGGAGCTTGCTCCGAGAATAAACACTATTGTCTAGTTTTGATATGACTGTATCCTGTCTATTTTATGTTGATAAGTATCTTACAAATTCTTATAGATAGACAGATTGAGTTTAATTAATGAGTATATTGTAGGAATTATTTAATTCCACTAACAATGTCATACTATAATAGATACTGTAGATCTAGCTGTTCTGTCATAATGTAATAGAGACATTAGATCTAGCTGGTCTGTCATAATATAATAGAGACAGTATATCTAGCTGGTCTGTCATAATATAATAGAGACAGTAGATCTTGCTGGTCTGTCATAATATAATAGAGACATTAGATCTAGCTGGTCTGTCATAATATAATAGAGACAGTATATCTAGCTGGTCTGTCATAATATAATAGAGACAATTTATCTAGCTGGTCTGTCATAATATAATAGAGGCAGTAGATCTAGCTGGTCTGTCATTATATAATAGAGACAGTAGATCTAGCTGGTCTGTCATAATATAATAGAGACAGTAGATCTAGCTGGCCTGTCATAATAATAATAGATCTAGCTGGTCTGTCATAATAATATAGAGACATTAGCTGGTCTGTCATAATATAATAGAGACAGTATATCTAGCTGGTCTGTCATAATACAATAGAGACATTAGATCTAGCTGGTCTGTCATAATATAATAGAGACATTAGATCTAGCTGGTCTGTCATAATATAATAGAGGCAGTAGATCTAGCTGGTCTGTCATTATATAATAGAGACAGTAGATCTAGCTGGTCTGTCATAATATAATAGAGACATTAGATCTAGCTGGTCTGCCATAATATAATAGAGACATTAGATCTAGCTGGTCTGTCATAATGTAATAGAGACATTCGATCTAGCTGGTCTGTCATAATGTAATAGAGACATTAGATCTAGCTGGTCTGTCATAATATAATAGAGACAGTAGATCTAGCTGGTCTGTCATAATATAATAGAGACATTAGATCAAGCTGGTCTGTCATAATATAATAGAGACATTAGATCTAGCTGGTCTGTCATAATATAATAGAGACAGTAGATCTAGCTGGTCTGTCATAATATAATAGAGACAGTAGATCTAGCTGGCCTGTCATAATATAATAGAGACATTAGATCTAGCTGGTCTGTCATAATATAATAGAGACATTAGATCTAGCTGGTCTGTCATAATATAATAGAGACATTAGATCTCGCTGGTCTGTCATAATGTAATAGAGACATTAGATCTAGCTGGTCTGTCATAATATAATAGAGACATTAGATCTAGCTGGTCTGTCATAATATAATAGAGACAGTAGATCTAGCTGGTCTGTCATAATATAATAGAGACCTTAGATCTAGCTGGTCTGTCATAATATAATAGAGACAGTAGATCTAGCTGGTCTGTCATAATATAATAGAGACAGTAGATCTAGCTGGTCTGTCATAATATAATAGAGACAGTAGATCTAGCTGGCCTGTCATAATATAATAGATACTGTAGATCTAGCTGGTCTGTCATAATATAATAGAGACATTAGATCTAGCTGGTCTGTCATAATGTAATAGAGACATTAGATCTAGCTGGTCTGTCATAATATAATAGAGACAGTAGATCTAGCTGGTCTGTCATAATATAATAGAGACAGTAGATCTAGCTGGTCTGTCATAATATAATAGAGACATTAGATCTAGCTGGTCTGTCATAATATAATAGAGACAGTAGATCTAGCTGGTCTGTCATAATATAATAGAGACAGTAGATCTAGCTGGTCTGTCATAATATAATAGAGACATTAGATCTAGCTGGTCTGTCATAATATAATAGAGACAGTATATCTAGCTGGTCTGTCATAATAAAATAGAGACAGTATATCTAGCTGGTCTGTCATAATATAATAGAGACAGTAGATCTAGCTGGTTTGTCATAACATAATAGATACTGTAGATCTAGCTGGCCTGTCATAATATAATAGAGACTGTAGATCTAGCTGGTCTGTCATAATATAATAGAGACATTAGATCTAGCTGGTCTGTCATAATATAATAGAGACATTAGATCTAGCTGGTCTGTCATAATATAATAGAGACCTTAGATCTAGCTGGTCTGTCATAATATAATAGAGACATTAGATCTAGCTGGTCTGTCATAATATAATAGAGACAGTAGATCTAGCTGGTCTGTCATAATATAATAGAGACATTAGATCTAGCTGGTCTGTCATAATATAATAGAGACATTAGATCTAGCTGGTCTGTCATAATGTAATAGAGACATCCGATCTAGCTGGTCTGTCATAATGTAATAGAGACATTAGATCTAGCTGGTCTGTCATAATATAATAGAGACATTAGATCTAGCTGGTCTGTCATAATATAATAGAGACATTAGATCTTGCTGGTCTGTCATAATATAATAGAGACATTAGATCTAGCTGGTCTGTCATAATATAATAGAGACATTAGATCTAGCTGGTCTGTCATAATGTAATAGAGACATTAGATCTAGCTGGTCTGTCATAATATAATAGAGACAGTATATCTAGCTGGTCTGTCAAAATATAATAGAGACAGTAGATCTAGCTGGCCTGTCATAATATAATAGATACTGTAGATCTAGCTGGTCTGTCATAATATAATAGAGACATTAGATCTAGCTGGTCTGTCATAATATAATAGAGACAGTAGATCTAGCTGGCCTGTCATAATATAATAGAGACAGTAGATCTAGCTGGTCTGTCATAATATAATAGAGACATTAGATCTAGCTGGCCTGTCATAATATAATAGAGACATTAGATCTAGCTGGTCTGTCATAATATAATAGAGACAGTATATCTAGCTGGTCTGTCATAATATAATAGAGACAGTAGATCTAGCTGGTCTGGTAGATCTAGCTGGCCTGTCATAATATAATAGATACTGTAGATCTAGCTGGTCTGTCATAATATAATAGAGACATTAGATCTAGCTGGTCTGTCATAATATAATAGAGACAATATATATAGCTGGTCTGTCATAATATAATAGAGACAGTATATCTAGCTGGTCTGTCATAAATATAATAGAGACAGTAGATCTAGCTGGTCTGTCATAAAATAATAAAGACAGTAGATCTAGCTGCTCTGTCATAATATAATAAAGACAGTAGATCTAGCTGGTCTGTCATAATATAATAGAGACATTAGATCTAGCTGGTCTGTCATAATGTAATAGAGACATTAGATCTAGCTGGTCTGTCATAATGCAATAGAGACATTGGATCTAGCTGGTCTGTCATAATATAATAGAGACATTAGATCTAGCTGGCCTGTCATAATATAATAGAGACTGTAGATCTAGCTGGTCTGTCATAATGTAATAGAGACATTAGATCTAGCTGGTCTGTCATAATATAATAGAGAAAGTATATCTAGCTGGTCTGTCATAATATAATAGAGACAGTAGATCTTGCTGGTCTGTCAAAATAATATAGAGACATTAGATCTAGCTGGTCTGTCAAAATGTAATAGAGACAGTATATCTAGCTGGTCTGTCATAATATAATAGAGACAATATATCTAGCTGGTCTGTCATAATATAATAGAGGCAGTAGATCTAACTGGTCTGTCATTATATAATAGAGACAGTAGATCTAGCTGGTCTGTCATAATATAATAGAGACAGTATATTTAGCCTGTCTGTCATAATATAATAGAGACAGTAGGTCTAGCTGGCCTGTCATAATATAACAGATACTGTAGATCTAGCTGGTCTGTCATAATATAATAGAGACATTAGATCTAGCTGGTCTGTCATAATGTAATAGAGACATTAGATCTATCTGGTCTGTCATAATATAATAGAGACAGTAGATCTAGCTGGCCTGTCATAATATAATAGATACTGTAGATCTAGCTGGTCTGTCATAATATAATAGAGACATTAGATCTAGCTGGTCTGTCATAATATAATAGAGACAGTATATCTAGCTGGTCTGTCATAATACAATAGAGACATTAGATCTAGCTGGTCTGTCATAATATAATAGAGACATTAGATCTAGCTGGTCTGTCATAATATAATAGAGGCAGTAGATCTAGCTGGTCTGTCATTATATAATAGAGACAGTAGATCTAGCTGGTCTGTCATAATATAATAGAGACATTAGATCTAGCTGGTCTGCCATAATATAATAGAGACAGTAGATCTAGCTGGTCTGTCATAAAATAATAGATACTGTACATCTAGCTGGTCTGTCATAATGTAATAGAGACATTCGATCTAGCTGGTCTGTCATAATGTAATAGAGACATTAGATCTAGCTGGTCTGTCATAATATAATAGAGACAGTATATCTAGCTGGTCTGTCATAATATAATAGAGACATTAGATCTAGCTGGCCTGTCATAATATAATAGTACTGTAGATCTAGCTGGTCTGTCATAATAGAATAGAGACATTAGATCTAGCTGGTCTGTCATAATATAATAGAGACAGTATATCTAGCTGGTCTGTCATAATATAATAGAGACAGTAGATCTAGCTGGCCTGTCATAATATAATAGATACTGTAGATCTAGCTGGCCTGTCATAATATAATAGATACTGTAGATCTAGCTGGTCTGTCATAATATAATAGAGACATTAGATCTAGCTGGTCTGTCATAATATAATAGAGACAATATATATAGCTGGTCTGTCATAATATAATAGAGACAGTATATCTAGCTGGTCTGTCATAATATAATAGAGACAGTAGATCTAGCTGGTCTGTCATAATATAATAGAGACAGTAGATCTAGCTGCTCTGTCATAATATAATAGAGACAGTAGATCTAGCTGGTCTGTCATAATATAATAGAGACATTAGATCTAGCTGGTCTGTCATAATGTAATAGAGACATTCGATCTAGCTGGTCTGTCATAATGTAATAGAGACATTAGATCTAGCTGGTCTGTCATAATATAATAGAGACAGTAGATCTAGCTGGCCTGTCATACTATAATAGATACTGTAGATCTAGCTGGTCTGTCATAATATAATAGAGACATTAGATCTAGCTGGTCTGTCATAATATAATAGAGAAAGTATATCTAGCTGGTCTGTCATAATATAATAGAGACAGTAGATCTAGCTGGTCTGTCATAATATAATAGAGACATTAGATCTAGCTGGTCTGTCAAAATATAATAGAGACAGTAGATCTAGCTGGTCTGTCATAATATAATAGAGACAGTAGATCTAGCTGGTCTGTCATAATATAATAGAGACAGTAGATCTAGCTGGTCTGTCATAATATAATAGAGACAGTAGATCTAGCTGGTCTGTCATAATATAATAGAGACAGTATATCTAGCTGGTCTGTCATAATATAATAGAGACAGTAGATCTAGCTGGCCTGTCATAATATAATAGATACTGTAGATCTAGCTGGTCTGTCATAATATAATAGAGACATTAGATCTAGCTGGTCTGTCATAATGTAATAGAGACATTAGATCTATCTGGTCTGTCATAATATAATAGAGACAGTAGATCTAGCTGGTCTGTCATAATATAATAGAGACATTAGATCTAGCTGGTCTGTCATAATATAATAGAGACATTAGATCTAGCTGGTCTGTCATAATATAATAGAGACAGTAGATCTAGCTGGTCTGTCATAATATAATAGAGACATTAGATCTAGCTGGTCTGTCATAATATAATAGAGACATTAGATCTAGCTGGTCTGTCATAATATAATAGAGGCAGTAGATCTAGCTGGTCTGTCATTATATAATAGAGACAGTAGATCTAGCTGGTCTGTCATAATATAATAGAGACATTAGATCTAGCTGGTCTGCCATAATATAATAGAGACAGTAGATCTAGCTGGTCTGTCATAATATAATAGATACTGTACATCTAGCTGGTCTGTCATAATGTAATAGAGACATTCGATCTAGATGGTCTGTCATAATGTAATAGAGACATTAGATCTAGCTGGTCTGTCATAATATAATAGAGACAGTATATCTAGCTGGTCTGTCATAATATAATAGAGACATTAGATCTAGCTGGTCTGTCATAATATAATAGAGACAGTATATACATTTACATTTACATTTAAGTCATTTAGCTGACGCTCTTATCCAGAGCGACTTACAAATTGGAAAGTTCATACATATTCATCCTGGTCCCCCCGTGGGGAATGAACCCACAACCCTGGCGTTGCAAGCGCCATGCTCTACCAACTGAGCCACACGGGACCCGTGTATCTAGCTGGTCTGTCATAATATAATAGAGACAGTAGATCTTGCTGGCCTGTCATAATATAATAGATACTGTAGATCTAGCTGGTCTGTCATTATATAATAGAGACAGTAGATCTAGCTGGTCTGTCATAATATAATAGAGACATTAGATCTAGCTGGCCTGTCATAATATAATAGAGACAGTATATCTAGCTGGTCTGTCATAATATAATAGAGACAGTAGATCTTGCTGGTCTGTCATAATATAATAGAGACATTAGATCTAGCTGGTCTGGCATAATATAATAGAGACATTAGATCTAGCTGGTCTGTCATAATATAATAGAGACATTAGATCTAGCTGGTCTGTCATAATGTAATAGAGACATTAGATCTAGCTGGTCTGTCATAATATAATAGAGACAGTAGATCTAGCTGGCCTGTCATAATATAATAGATACTGTAGATCTAGCTGGTCTGTCATAATAAAATAGAGACAGTAGATCTAGCTGGTCTGTCAAAATATAATAGAGACATTAGATCTAGCTGGTCTGTCATAATATAATAGAGACATTAGATCTAGCTGGTCTGTCATAATATAATAGAGACAGTAGATCTAGCTGGTCTGTCATAATATAATAGAGACATTAGATCTAGCTGGTCTGTCATAATATAATAGAGACATTAGATCTAGCTGGTCTGTCATAATATAATAGAGACAGTAGATCTAGCTGGTCTGTCATAATATAATAAAGACAGTAGATCTAGCTGGTCTGTCATAATATAATAGAGACAGTATATCTAGCTTGTCTGTCATAATATAATAGAGACAGTAGATCTAGCTGGTCTGTCATAATATAATAGAGACATTAGATCTAGCTGGTCTGTCATAATATAATAGAGACAGTAGATCTAGCTGGTCTGTCATAATATAATAAAGGCAGTAGATCTAGCTGGTCTGTCATAATATAATAGAGACAGTAGATCTAGCTGGTCTGTCATAATATAATAGAGACATTAGATCTAGCTGGTCTGTCATAATATAATAGAGACAGTAGATCTAGCTGGTCTGTCATAATATAATAGAGACAGTAGATCTAGCTGGTCTGTCATAATGTAATAGAGACATTAGATCTAGCTGGTCTGTCATAATATAATAGAGGCATTAGATCTAGCTGGTCTGTCATAATATAATAGAGACATTAGATCTAGCTGGTCTGTCATAATATAATAGAGACATTAGATCTAGCTGGTCTGTCATAATATAATAGAGACATTAGATCTAGCTGGTCTGTCATAATATAATAGAGACATTAGATCTAGCTGGTCTGTCATAATATAATAGAGACATTAGATCTAGCTGGTCTGTCATAATATAATAGAGACATTAGATCTAGCTGGTCTGTCATAATATGATAGAGACATTAGATCTAGCTGGTCTGTCATAATATAATAGAGACATTAGATCTAGCTGGTCTGTCATAATATAATAGAGACATTAGATCTAGCTGGTCTGTCATAATATAATAGAGACATTAGATCTAGCTGGTCTGTCATAATATAATAGAGACAATAGATCTAGCTGGTCTGTCATAATATAATAGAGACATTAGATCTAGCTGGTCTGTCATAATGTAATAGAGACATTAGATCTAGCTGGTCTGTCATAATATAATAGAGACATTAGATCTAGCTGGTCTGTCATAATATAATAGAGACATTAGATCTAGCTGGTCTGTCATAATGTAATAGAGACATTAGATCTAGCTGGTCTGTCATAATATAATAGAGACATTAGATCTAGCTGGTCTGTCATAATGTAATAGAGACATTAAATCTAGCTGGTCTGTCATAATATAATAGAGACATTAGATCTAGCTGGTCTGTCATAATATAATAGAGACATTAGATCTAGCTGGTCTGTCATAATATAATAGAGACATTAGATCTAGCTGGTCTGTCATAATATAATAGAGACATTAGATCTAGCTGGTCTGTCATAATATAATAGAGACATTAGATCTAGCTGGTCTGTCATAATATAATAGAGACATTAGATCTAGCTGGTCTGTCATTATATAATAGAGACAGTAGATCTAGCTGGTCTGTCATAATGTAATAGAGACATTAGATCTAGCTGGTCTGTCATAATGTAATAGAGACATTAGATCTAGCTGGTCTGTCATAATATAATAGAGACATTAGATCTAGCTGGTCTGTCATTATATAATAGAGACATTAGATCTAGCTGGTCTGTCATAATGTAATAGAGACATGTAGATCTAGCTGGTCTGTCATAATATAATAGAGACATTAGATCTAGCTGGTCTGTCATTATATAATAGAGACATTAGATCTAGCTGGTCTGTCATAATATAATAGAGACATTAGATCTAGCTGGTCTGTCATAATGTAATAGAGACATTAGATCTAGCTGGTCTGTCATAATATAATAGAGACATTAGATCTAGCTGGTCTGTCATAATGTAATAGAGACATTAGATCTAGCTGGTCTGTCATAATATAATAGAGACATGTAGATCTAGCTGGTCTGTCATAATATAATAGAGACATTAGATCTAGCTGGTCTGTCATAATGTAATAGAGACATTAGATCTAGCTGGTCTGTCATAATGTAATAGAGGCATTAGATCTAGCTGGTCTGTCATAATGTAATAGAGACATTAGATCTAGCTGGTCTGTCATTATATAATAGAGACATTAGATCTAGCTGGTCTGTCATAATATAATAGAGACATGTAGATCTAGCTGGTCTGTCATAATATAATAGAGACATTAGATCTAGCTGGTCTGTCATAATGTAATAGAGACATTAGATCTAGCTGGTCTGTCATAATATAATAGAGACATTAGATCTAGCTGGTCTGTCATTATATAATAGAGACATTAGATCTAGCTGGTCTGTCATACATATAATAGAGACATTAGATCTAGCTGGTCTGTCATAATGTAATAGAGACATTAGATCTAGCTGGTCTGTCATAATGTAATAGAGACATTAGATCTAGCTGGTCTGTCATAATGTAATAGAGACATTAGATCTAGCTGGTCTGTCATAATGTAATAGAGACATTAGATCTAGCTGGTCTGTCATTATATAATAGAGATATTAGATCTAGCTGGTCTGTCATAATGTAATAGAGACATTAGATCTAGCTGGTCTGTCATAATATAATAGAGACATTAGATCTAGCTGGTCTGTCATAATGTAATAGAGACATTAGATCTAGCTGGTCTGTCATAATATAATAGAGACATTATATCTAGCTGGTCTGTCATAATGTAATAGAGACATTAGATCTAGCTGGTCTGTCATAATGTAATAGAGACATTAGATCTAGCTGGTCTGTCATAATGTAATAGAGACATTAGATCTAGCTGGTCTGTCATAATATAATAGAGACATTAGATCTAGCTGGTCTGTCATAATATAATAGAGACATTAGATCTAGCTGGTCTGTCATAATATAATAGAGACATTAGATCTAGCTGGTCTGTCATAATATAATAGAGACATTAGATCTAGCTGGTCTGTCATAATATAATAGAGACATTAGATCTAGCTGGTCTGTCATAATATAATAGAGACATTAGATCTAGCTGGTCTGTCATAATATAATAGAGACATTAGATCTAGCTGGTCTGTCATAATATAATAGAGACATTAGATCTAGCTGGTCTGTCATAATGTAATAGAGACATTAGATCTAGCTGGTCTGTCATAATATAATAGAGACATTAGATCTAGCTGGTCTGTCATAATGTAATAGAGACATTAGATCTAGCTGGTCTGTCATAATATAATAGAGACATTAGATCTAGCTGGTCTGTCATAATATAATAGAGACATTAGATCTAGCTGGTCTGTCATAATGTAATAGAGACATTAGATCTAGCTGGTCTGTCATAATATAATAGAGACATTAGATCTAGCTGGTCTGTCATTATATAATAGAGACATTAGATCTAGCTGGTCTGTCATAATGTAATAGAGACATTAGATCTAGCTGGTCTGTCATAATATAATAGAGACATTAGATCTAGCTGGTCTGTCATAATATAATAGAGACATTAGATCTAGCTGGTCTGTCATAATGTAATAGAGACATTAGATCTAGCTGGTCTGTCATAATATAATAGAGACATTAGATCTAGCTGGTCTGTCATTATATAATAGAGACATTAGATCTAGCTGGTCTGTCATACATATAATAGAGACATTAGATCTAGCTGGTCTGTCATAATGTAATAGAGACATTAGATCTAGCTGGTCTGTCATAATGTAATAGAGACATTAGATCTAGCTGGTCTGTCATAATATAATAGAGACATTAGATCTAGCTGGTCTGTCATAATATAATAGAGACATTAGATCTAGCTGGTCTGTCATAATATAATAGAGACATTAGATCTAGCTGGTCTGTCATAATGTAATAGAGACATTAGATCTAGCTGGTCTGTCATAATGTAATAGAGACATTAGATCTAGCTGGTCTGTCATTATATAATAGAGATATTAGATCTAGCTGGTCTGTCATAATGTAATAGAGACATTAGATCTAGCTGGTCTGTCATAATGTAATAGAGACATTAGATCTAGCTGGTCTGTCATAATATAATAGAGACATTAGATCTAGCTGGTCTGTCATAATATAATAGAGACATTAGATCTAGCTGGTCTGTCATAATATAATAGAGACATTAGATCTAGCTGGTCTGTCATAATATAATAGAGACATTAGATCTAGCTGGTCTGTCATAATATAATAGAGACATTAGATCTAGCTGGTCTGTCATAATATAATAGAGACATTAGATCTAGCTGGTCTGTCATAATATAATAGAGACATTAGATCTAGCTGGTCTGTCATAATATAATAGAGACATTAGATCTAGCTGGTCTGTCATAATATAATAGAGACATTAGATCTAGCTGGTCTGTCATAATATAATAGAGACATTAGATCTAGCTGGTCTGTCATAATGTAATAGAGACATTAGATCTAGCTGGTCTGTCATAATATAATAGAGACATTAGATCTAGCTGGTCTGTCATAATGTAATAGAGACATTAGATCTAGCTGGTCTGTCATAATGTAATAGAGACATTAGATCTAGCTGGTCTGTCATAATATAATAGAGACATTAGATCTAGCTGGTCTGTCATAATGTAATAGAGACATTAGATCTAGCTGGTCTGTCATAATATAATAGAGACATTAGATCTAGCTGGTCTGTCATTATATAATAGAGACATTAGATCTAGCTGGTCTGTCATAATGTAATAGAGACATTAGATCTAGCTGGTCTGTCATAATATAATAGAGACATTAGATCTAGCTGGTCTGTCATAATATAATAGAGACATTAGATCTAGCTGGTCTGTCATTATATAATAGAGACATTAGATCTAGCTGGTCTGTCATAATATAATAGAGACATTAGATCTAGCTGGTCTGTCATAATATAATAGAGACATTAGATCTAGCTGGTCTGTCATACATATAATAGAGACATTAGATCTAGCTGGTCTGTCATAATGTAATAGAGACATTAGATCTAGCTGGTCTGTCATAATATAATAGAGACATTAGATCTAGCTGGTCTGTCATAATATAATAGAGACATTAGATCTAGCTGGTCTGTCATAATATAATAGAGACATTAGATCTAGCTGGTCTGTCATAATATAATAGAGACATTAGATCTAGCTGGTCTGTCATTATATAATAGAGACATTAGATCTAGCTGGTCTGTCATAATATAATAGAGACATTAGATCTAGCTGGTCTGTCATTATATAATAGAGACATTAGATCTAGCTGGTCTGTCATAATATAATAGAGACATTAGATCTAGCTGGTCTGTCATAATATAATAGAGACATTAGATCTAGCTGGTCTGTCATAATATAATAGAGACATTAGATCTAGCTGGTCTGTCATAATATAATAGAGACATTAGATCTAGCTGGTCTGTCATAATATAATAGAGACATTAGATCTAGCTGGTCTGTCATAATATAATAGAGACATTAGATCTAGCTGGTCTGTCATAATATAATAGAGACATTAGATCTAGCTGGTCTGTCATAATATAATAGAGACATTAGATCTAGCTGGTCTGTCATAATATAATAGAGACATTAGATCTAGCTGGTCTGTCATAATATAATAGAGACATTAGATCTAGCTGGTCTGTCATAATATAATAGAGACATTAGATCTAGCTGGTCTGTCATAATGTAATAGAGACATTAGATCTAGCTGGTCTGTCATAATATAATAGAGACATTAGATCTAGCTGGTCTGTCATAATGTAATAGAGACATTAGATCTAGCTGGTCTGTCATAATATAATAGAGACATTAGATCTAGCTGGTCTGTCATTATATAATAGAGACATTAGATCTAGCTGGTCTGTCATAATGTAATAGAGACATTAGATCTAGCTGGTCTGTCATAATATAATAGAGACATTAGATCTAGCTGGTCTGTCATAATATAATAGAGACATTAGATCTAGCTGGTCTGTCATAATATAATAGAGACATTAGATCTAGCTGGTCTGTCATTATATAATAGAGACATTAGATCTAGCTGGTCTGTCATAATATAATAGAGACATTAGATCTAGCTGGTCTGTCATAATATAATAGAGACATTAGATCTAGCTGGTCTGTCATAATATAATAGAGACATTAGATCTAGCTGGTCTGTCATTATATAATAGAGACATTAGATCTAGCTGGTCTGTCATAATATAATAGAGACATGTAGATCTAGCTGGTCTGTCATAATATAATAGAGACATTAGATCTAGCTGGTCTGTCATTATATAATAGAGACATTAGATCTAGCTGGTCTGTCATAATATAATAGAGACATTAGATCTAGCTGGTCTGTCATAATGTAATAGAGACATTAGATCTAGCTGGTCTGTCATAATATAATAGAGACATGTAGATCTAGCTGGTCTGTCATAATATAATAGAGACATTAGATCTAGCTGGTCTGTCATAATGTAATAGAGACATTAGATCTAGCTGGTCTGTCATAATATAATAGAGACATTAGATCTAGCTGGTCTGTCATAATGTAATAGAGACATTAGATCTAGCTGGTCTGTCATAATATAATAGAGACATGTAGATCTAGCTGGTCTGTCATAATGTAATAGAGACATTAGATCTAGCTGGTCTGTCATAATGTAATAGAGACATTAGATCTAGCTGGTCTGTCATAATATAATAGAGACATTAGATCTAGCTGGTCTGTCATTATATAATAGAGACATTAGATCTAGCTGGTCTGTCATAATATAATAGAGACATTAGATCTAGCTGGTCTGTCATAATGTAATAGAGACATTAGATCTAGCTGGTCTGTCATAATATAATAGAGACATTAGATCTAGCTGGTCTGTCATTATATAATAGAGACATTAGATCTAGCTGGTCTGTCATAATATAATAGAGACATTAGATCTAGCTGGTCTGTCATAATGTAATAGAGACATTAGATCTAGCTGGTCTGTCATAATATAATAGAGACATTAGATCTAGCTGGTCTGTCATAATATAATAGAGACATTAGATCTAGCTGGTCTGTCATAATGTAATAGAGACATTAGATCTAGCTGGTCTGTCATAATATAATAGAGACATTAGATCTAGCTGGTCTGTCATTATATAATAGAGACATTAGATCTAGCTGGTCTGTCATATATATAATAGAGACATTAGATCTAGCTGGTCTGTCATAATGTAATAGAGACATTAGATCTAGCTGGTCTGTCATAATATAATAGAGACATTAGATCTAGCTGGTCTGTCATAATATAATAGAGACATGTAGATCTAGCTGGTCTGTCATAATATAATAGAGACATTAGATCTAGCTGGTCTGTCATAATATAATAGAGACATTAGATCTAGCTGGTCTGTCATAATGTAATAGAGACATTAGATCTAGCTGGTCTGTCATAATATAATAGAGACATTAGATCTAGCTGGTCTGTCATAATGTAATAGAGACATTAGATCTAGCTGGTCTGTCATAATATAATAGAGGCAGTAGATGTAGCTGGTCTGTCATTATATAATAGAGACATTAGATCTAGCTGGTCTGTCATAATGTAATAGAGACAGTAGATCTAGCTGGTCTGTCATAATATAATAGATACTGTAGATCTAGCCGGTCTGTCATAATATAATAGAGACAGTAGATCTAGCTGGTTTGTCATAATAGAATAGAGACAATAGATCTAGCTGGGCTGTCATTATATAATAGAGACAGTAGATCTAGCTGGTCTGTCATAATATAATAGAGAGAGTAGATCTAGCTGGTCTGTCATAATATAATAGAGACAGTAGATCTAGCTGGTTTGTCATAATATAATAGAGACAATAGATCTAGCTGGGCTGTCATTATATAATAGAGACAGTAGATCTAGCTGGTCTGTCATAATATAATAGATACTGTAGATCTAGCTGGTCTGTCATAATATAATAAAGACAGTAGATCTAGCTGGTCTGTCATAATATAATAGAGACAGTAGATCTAGCTGGTCTGTCATAATATAATAGAGACATTAGATCTAGCTGGTCTGTCATAATATAATAGAGACAGTAGATCTAGCTGGCCTGTCATAATATAATAGATACTGTAGATCTATCTGGTCTGTCATAATATAATAGAGACATTAGATCTAGCTGGTCTGTCATAATGTAATAGAGACATTAGATCTAGCTGGTCTGTCATAATATAATAGAGGCAGTAGATCTAGCTGGTCTGTCATAATATAATAGAGACAGTAGATTTAGCTGGTCTGTCATAATATAATAGATACTGTAGATCTAGCTGGTCTGTCATAATATAATAGAGACATTAGATCTAGCTGGTCTGTCATAATGTAATAGAGACAGTAGATCTAGCTGGTCTGTCATAATATAATAGAGACAGTAGATCTAGCTGGTCTGTCATTATATAATAGAGACAGTAGATCTAGCTGGTCTGTCTTAATATAATAGAGACATTAGATCTAGCTGGTCTGTCATAATGTAATAGAGACATTAGATCTAGCTGGTCTGTCATAATATAATAGAGACAGTAGATCTAGCTGGTCTGTCATAATATAATAGAGACATTAGATCTAGCTGGTCTGTCATAATATAATAGAGACAGTAGAGCTAGCTGGTCTGTCATAATATAATAGAGACAGTAGATCTAGCTGGTCTGTCATAATATAATAGAGACAGTAGATCTAGCTGGTCTGTCATAATATAATAGAGACATTAGATCTAGCTGCTATGTCATAATATAATAGAGGCAGTAGATCTAGCTGGTCTGTCATTATATAATAGAGACAGTAGATCTAGCTGGTCTGTCATACAATAATAGAGACATTAGATCTAGCTGGTCTGTCATAATGTAATAGAGACATTAGATCTAGCTGGTCTGTCATAATATAATAGAGACAGTAGATCTAGCTGGCCTGTCATAATATAATAGAGACATTAGATCTAGCTGGTCTGTCATAATATAATAGATACTGTACATCTAGCTGCTCTGTCATAATATAATAGAGGCAGTAGATCTAGCTGGTCTGTCATAATATAATAGAGACATTAGATCTAGCTGGTCTGTCATAATGTAAAACAGACATTAGATCTAGCTTCTCTGTCATAATATAATAGAGGCAGTAGATCTAGCTGGTCTGTCATTATATAATAGAGACAGTAGATCTAGCTGGTCTGTCATACAATAATAGAGACATTAGATCTAGCTGGTCTGTCATAATATAAAAGAGACAGTAGATCTAGCTGGCCTGTCATAATATAATAGAGACATTAGATCTAGCTGGTCTGTCATAATATAATAGATACTGTAGATCTAGCTGGTCTGTCATAATATAATAGAGGCAGTAGATCTAGCTGGTCTGTCATAATATAATAGAGACATTAGATCTAGCTGGTCTGTCATAATGTAATAGAGACATTAGATCTAGCTGGTCTGTCATAATATAATAGAGGCAGTAGATCTAACTGGTCTGTCATTATATAATAGAGACAGTAGATCTAGCTGGTCTGTCTTAATATAATAGAGACATTAGATCTAGCTGGTCTGTCATAATGTAATAGAGACATTAGATCTAGCTGGTCTGTCATAATATAATAGAGGCAGTAGATCTAGCTGGTCTGTCATAATATAATAGAGACAGTAGATCTAGCTGGTCTGTCATAATATAATAGAGACATTAGATCTAGCTGGTCTGTCATAATATAATAGAGACAGTAGAGCTAGCTGGTCTGTCATAATATAATAGAGACAGTAGATCTAGCTGGTCTGTCATAATATAATAGAGACATTAGATCTAGCTGGTCTGTCATAATATAATAGAGACATTAGATCTAGCTGGTCTGTCATAATATAATAGAGGCAGTAGATCTAGCTGGTCTGTCATTATATAATAGAGACAGTAGATCTAGCTGGTCTGTCATACAATAATAGAGACATTAGATCTAGCTGGTCTGTCATAATGTAATAGAGACATTAGATCTAGCTGGTCTGTCATAATATAATAGAGACAGTATATCTAGCTGGTCTGTCATAATATAATAGATACTGTACATCTAGCTGCTCTGTCATAATATAATAGAGGCAGTAGATCTAGCTGGTCTGTCATAATATAATAGAGACATTAGATCTAGCTGGTCTGTCATAATGTAATAGAGACATTAGATCTAGCTGCTCTGTCATAATATAATAGAGACATTAGATCTAGCTGGTCTGTCATAATGTAATAGAGACATTAGATCTAGCTGGTCTGTCATAATATAATAGAGGCAGTAGATGTAGCTTGTCTGTCATTATATAATAGAGACATTAGATCTAGCTGGTCTGTCATAATGTAATAGAGACAGTAGATCTAGCTGGTCTGTCATAATATAATAGATACTGTAGATCTAGCCGGTCTGTCATAATATAATAGAGACAGTAGATCTAGCTGGTTTTTCATAATAGAATAGAGACAATAGATCTAGCTGGGCTGTCATTATATAATAGAGACAGTAGATCTAGCTGGTCTGTCATAATATAATAGAGACAGTAGATCTAGCTGGTCTGTCATAATATAATAGAGACAGTAGATCTAGCTGGTTTGTCATAATATAATAGAGACATTAGATCTAGCTGGTCTGTCATTATATAATAGAGACATTAGATCTAGCTGGTCTGTCATAATATAATAGAGACAGTAGATCTAGTTGGTCTGTCATAATATAATAGAGACAGTAGATCTAGCTGGTCTGTCATAATATAATAGAGACAGTAGATCTAGCTGGTCTGTCATAATATAATAGAGACATTAGATCTAGCTGGTCTGTCATAATGTAATAGAGACAGTAGATCTAGCTGGCCTGTCATAATATAATAGATACTGTAGATCTATCTGGTCTGTCATAATATAATAGAGACATTAGATCTAGCTGGTCTGTCATAATGTAATAGAGACATTAGATCTAGCTGGTCTGTCATAATATAATAGAGGCAGTAGATCTAGCTGGTCTGTCATAATATAATAGAGACAGTAGATTTAGCTGGTCTGTCATAATATAATAGAGACATTAGATCTAGCTGGTCTGTCATAATATAATAGAGACATTAGATCTAGCTGGTCTGTCATAATGTAATAGAGACAGTAGATCTAGCTGGTCTGTCATAATATAATAGAGACAGTAGATCTAGCTGGTCTGTCATTATATAATAGAGACAGTAGATCTAGCTGGTCTGTCATAATATAATAGAGACATTAGATCTAGCTGGTCTGTCATAATATAATAGAGACATTAGATCTAGCTGGTCTGTCATAATATAATAGAGACATTAGATCTAACTGGTCTGTCATAATATAATAGAGACATTAGATCTAGCTGGTCTGTCATAATATAATAGAGACATTAGATCTAGCTGGTCTGTCATAATATAATAGAGACATTAGAGCTAGCTGGTCTGTCATTATATAATAGAGACATTAGATCTAGCTGGTCTGTCATAATATAATAGAGACATTAGATCTAGCTGGTCTGTCATAATATAATAGAGACATTAGATCTAGCTGGTCTGTCATAATATAATAGAGGCAGTAGATCTAGCTGGTCTGTCATTATATAATAGAGACAGTAGATCTAGCTGGTCTGTCATAATATAATAGAGACATTAGATCTAGCTGGTCTGTCATAATGTAATAGAGACATTAGATCTAGCTGGTCTGTCATAATATAATAGAGACAGTAGATCTAGCTGGTCTGTCATAATATAATAGAGACATTAGATCTAGCTGGTCTGTCATAATATAATAGAGACATTAGATCTAGCTGCTCTGTCATAATATAATAGAGACAGTAGATCTAGCTGGTCTGTCATAATATAATAGAGACATTAGATCTAGCTGGTCTGTCATAATGTAATAGAGACATTAGATCTAGCTTGTCTGTCATAATATAATAGAGACAGTAGATCTAGCTGGTCTGTCATAATATAATAGAGACATTAGATCTAGCTGGTCTGTCATAATATAATAGAGACATTAGATCTAGCTGGTCTGTCATAATATAAAAGAGACAGTAGATCTAGCTGGTCTGTCATAATATAATAGAGACATTAGATCTAGCTGGTCTGTCATAATATAATAGAGACATTAGATCTAGCTGGTCTGTCATAATATAATAGAGACAGTAGATCTAGCTGGTCTGTCATAATATAATAGAGACAGTAGATCCAGCTGGTCTGTCATAATATAATAGAGGCAGCAGATCTAGCTGGTCTGTCATAATATAATAGAGACAGTAGATCTAGCTGGTCTGTCATAATATAATAGAGACATTAGATCTAGCTGGTCTGTCATAATATAATAGAGATATTAGATCTAGCTGGTCTGTCATAATATAATAGAGACATTAGATCTAGCTGGTCTGTCATAATATAATAGAGACATTAGATCTAGCTGGTCTGTCATAATATAATAGAGACATTAGATCTAGCTGGTCTGTCATAATATAATAGAGACATTAGATCTAGCTGGTCTGTCATAATATAATAAAGACATTAGATCTAGCTGGTCTGTCATAATGTAATAGAGACATTAGATCTAGCTGGTCTGTCATAATATAATAGAGACAGTAGATCTAGCTGGTCTGTCATAATATAATAGAGACATTAGATCTAGCTGGTCTGTCATAATGTAATAGAGACATTAGATCTAGCTGGTCTGTCATAATATAATAGAGACAGTAGATCTAGCTGGCCTGTCATAATATAATAGAGACATTAGATCTAGCTGGTCTGTCATAATATAATAGATACTGTACATCTAGCTGCTCTGTCATAATATAATAGAGGCAGTAGATCTAGCTGGTCTGTCATAATATAATAGAGACATTAGATCTAGCTGGTCTGTCATAATGTAATAGAGACATTAGATCTAGCTGGTCTGTCATAATATAATAGAGACAGTAGATCTAGCTGGTCTGTCATAATATAATAGAGACAGTAGATTTAGCTGGTCTGTCATAATATAATAGATACTGTAGATCTAGCTGGTCTGTCATAATATAATAGAGACATTAGATCTAGCTGGTCTGTCATAATGTAATAGAGACATTAGATCTAGCTGGTCTGTCATAATATAATAGAGACATTAGATCTAGCTGGTCTGTCATTATATAATAGAGACATTAGATCTAGCTGGTCTGTCATAATATAATAGAGACATTAGATCTAGCTGGTCTATCATAATGTAATAGAGACATTAGATCTAGCTGGTCTGTCATAATATAATAGAGACAGTAGATCTAGCTGGTCTGTCATAATATAATAGAGGCAGTAGATCTAACTGGTCTGTCATTATATAATAGAGACAGTAGATCTAGCTGGTCTGTCATAATATAATAGAGACATTAGATCTAGCTGGTCTGTCATAATGTAATAGAGACAGTAGATCTAGCTGGTCTGTCATAATATAATAGAGACATTAGATCTAGCTGGTCTGTCATAATATAATAGAGACATTAGATCTAGCTGGTCTGTCATAATGTAATAGAGACATTAGATCTAGCTGGTCTGTCATAATGTAATAGAGACATTAGATCTAGCTGGTCTGTCATAATATAATAGAGACAGTAGATCTAGCTGGTCTGTCATAATATAATAGAGACATTAGATCTAGCTGGTCTGTCATAATGTAATAGAGACATTAGATCTAGCTGGTCTGTCATAATATAATAGAGACAGTAGATCTAGCTGGCCTGTCATAATATAATAGAGACATTAGATCTAGCTGGTCTGTCATAATATAATAGAGACATTAGATCTAGCTGGTCTGTCATAATATAATAGAGACAGTAGATCTAGCTGGTCTGTCATAATATAATAGAGACATTAGATCTAGCTGGTCTGTCATAATGTAATAGAGACATTAGATCTAGCTGGTCTGTCATAATATAATAGAGACATTAGATCTAGCTGGTCTGTCATAATATAATAGAGACATTAGATCTAGCTGGTCTGTCATAATATAATAGAGACATTAGATCTAGCTGGTCTGTCATAATATAAAAGAGACAGTAGATCTAGCTGGTCTGTCATAATATAATAGAGACATTAGATCTAGCTGGTCTGTCATAATATAATAGAGACATTAGATCTAGCTGGTCTGTCATAATATAATAGAGGCATTAGATCTAGCTGGTCTGTCATAATATAATAGAGACATTAGATCTAGCTGGTCTGTCATAATATAATAGAGACATTAGATCTAGCTGGTCTGTCATTATATAATAGAGACATTAGATCTAGCTGGTCTGTCATAATGTAATAGAGACATTAGATCTAGCTGGTCTGTCATAATGTAATAGAGACATTAGATCTAGCTGGTCTGTCATAATGTAATAGAGACATTAGATCTAGCTGGTCTGTCATAATATAATAGAGACAGTATATCTAGCTTGTCTGTCATAATATAATAGAGACAGTAGATCTAGCTGGTCTGTCATAATATAATAGAGTCAGTAGATCTAGCTGGTCTGTCATAATATAATAGAGACAGTAGATCTAGCTGGTCTGTCATAATATAATAGAGACAGTAGATCTAGCTGGTCTGTCATAATATAATAGAGACAGTAGATCTAGCTGGTTTGTCATAATATAATAGAGACAGTAGATCTAGCTGGTCTGTCATAATGTAATAGAGACATTAGATCTAGCTGGTCTGTCATAATATAATAGAGACATTAGATCTAGCTGGTCTGTCATAATGTAATAGAGACATTAGATCTAGCTGGTCTGTCATAATATAATAGAGGCAGTAGATCTAGCTTGTCTGTCATTATATAATAGAGACATTAGATCTAGCTGGTCTGTCATAATGTAATAGAGACAGTAGATCTAGCTGGTCTGTCATAATATAATAGAGACATTAGATCTAGCTGGTCTGTCATAATATAATAGAGACAGTAGATCTAGCTGGTTTGTCATAATAGAATAGAGACAATAGATCTAGCTGGTCTGTCATTATATAATAGAGACATTAGATCTAGCTGGTCTGTCATTATATAATAGAGAGAGTAGATCTAGCTGGTCTGTCATAATATAATAGAGACAGTAGATCTAGCTGGTCTGTCATAATATAATAGAGACATTAGATCTAGCTGGTCTGTCATTATATAATAGAGACAGTAGATCTAGCTGGTCTGTCATAATATAATAGAGACATTAGATCTAGCTGGTCTGTCATAATATAATAAAGACAGTAGATCTAGCTGGTCTGTCATTATATAATAGAGACAGTAGATCTAGCTGGTCTGTCATAATATAATAGAGACATTAGATCTAGCTGGTCTGTCATAATATAATAGAGACAGTAGATCTAGCTGGTCTGTCATAATATAATAGATACATTAGATCTAGCTGGTCTGTCATAATATAATAGAGACATTAGATCTAGCTGGTCTGTCATAATGTAATAGAGACATTAGATCTAGCTGCTCTGTCATAATATAATAGAGACAGTAGATCTAGCTGGTCTGTCATAATATAATAGAGACAGTAGATTTAGCTGGTCTGTCATAATGTAATAGAGACATTAGATCTAGCTGGTCTGTCATTATATAATAGAGAGATTAGATCTAGCTGGTCTGTCATAATGTAATAGAGACATTAGATCTAGCTGGTCTGTCATAATATAATAGAGACATTAGATCTAGCTGGTCTGTCATAATATAATAGAGACATTAGATCTAGCTGGTCTGTCATAATATAATAGAGGCAGTAGATCTAACTGGTCTGTCATTATATAATAGAGACAGTAGATCTAGCTGGTCTCTCATAATATAATAGAGACATTAGATCTAGCTGGTCTGTCATAATGTAATAGAGACAGTAGATCTAGCTGGTCTGTCATAATATAATAGAGACATTAGATCTAGCTGGTCTGTCATAATATAATAGAGACATTAGATCTAGCTGGTCTGTCATAATGTAATAGAGACATTAGATCTAGCTGGTCTGTCATAATATAATAGAGGCAGTAGATCTAGCTGGTCTGTCATTATATAATAGAGACAGTAGATCTAGCTGGTCTGTCATAATATAATAGAGACATTAGATCTAGCTGGTCTGTCATAATGTAATAGAGACATTAGATCTAGCTGGTCTGTCATAATATAATAGTGACAGTAGATCTAGCTGGCCTGTCATAATATAATAGAGACATTAGATCTAGCTGGTCTGTCATAATATAATAGATACTGTAGATCTAGCTGGTCTGTCATAATATAATAGAGACAGTAGATCTAGCTGGTCTGTCATAATATAATAGAGACATTAGATCTAGCTGGTCTGTCATAATGTAATAGAGACATTAGATCTAGCTGGTCTGTCATAATATAATAGAGACAGTAGATCTAGCTGGTCTGTCATCATATAATAGAGACAGTAGATCTAGCTGGTCTGTCATAATATAATAGAGACATTAGATCTAGCTGGTCTGTCATAATATAATAGAGACAGTAGATCTAGCTGGTCTGTCATAATATAATAGAGACAGTAGATCTAGCTGGTCTGTCATAATATAATAGAGACAGTAGATCTAGCTGGTCTGTCATAATATAATAGATACTGTACATCTAGCTGCTCTGTCATAATATAATAGAGGCAGTAGATCTAGCTGGTCTGTCATAATATAATAGAGACAGTAGATCTAGCGGGTCTGTCATAATATAATAGAGACATTAGATCTAGCTGGTCTGTCATAATGTAATAGAGACATTAGATCTAGCTGCTCTGTCATAATATAATAGAGACAGTAGATCTAGCTGGTCTGTCATAATATAATAGAGACAGTAGATCTAGCTGGTCTGTCATAATATAATAGAGACAGTAGATTTAGCTGGTCTGTCATAATATAATAGAGACAGTAGATCTAGCTGGTCTGTCATAATATAATAGAGACAGTAGATCTAGCTGGTGTGTCATAATATAATAGAGACATTAGATCTAGCTGGTCTGTCATAATATAATAGAGGCAGTAGATCTAGCTGGTCTGTCATTATATAATAGAGACAGTAGATCTAGCTGGTCTGTCATAATATAATAGAGACTTTAGATCTAGCTGGTCTGTCATAATGTAATAGAGACATTAGATCTAGCTGGTCTGTCATAATATAATAGAGACAGTAGATCTAGCTGGTCTGTCATAATATAATAGAGACATTAGATCTAGCTGGTCTGTCATAATATAATAGAGGCAGTAGATCTAACTGGTCTGTCATTATATAATAGAGACAGTAGATCTAGCTGGTCTGTCATAATATAATAGAGACATTAGATCTAGCTGGTCTGTCATAATGTAATAGAGACAGTAGATCTAGCTGGTCTGTCATAATATAATAGAGACAGTAGATCTAGCTGGTCTGTCATAATATAATAGAGACATTAGATCTAGCTGGTCTGTCATAATGTAATACAGACATTAGATCTAGCTGCTATGTCATAATATAATAGAGGCAGTAGATCTAGCTGGTCTGTCATTATATAATAGAGACAGTAGATCTAGCTGGTCTGTCATAATATAATAGAGACATTAGATCTAGCTGGTCTGTCATAATGTAATAGAGACATTAGATCTAGCTGGTCTGTCATAATATAATAGAGACAGTAGATCTAGCTGGCCTGTCATAATATAATAGAGACATTAGATCTAGCTGGTCTGTCATAATATAATAGAGACATTAGATCTAGCTGGTCTGTCATAATATAATAGAGACAGTAGATCTAGCTGGTCTGTCATAATATAATAGAGACATTAGATCTAGCTGGTCTGTCATAATATAATAGAGACAGTAGATCTAGCTGGTCTGTCATTATATAATAGAGATATTAGATCTAGCTGGTCTGTCATAATATAATAGAGACATTAGATCTAGCTGGTCTGTCATAATATAATAGAGACATTAGATCTAGCTGGTCATGTCATAATATACTAGATACTGTAGATCTAGCTGGTCTGTAATAATATAATAGAGACAGTATATCTAGCTGGTCTGTCATAATATAATAGAGACAGTAGATCTAGCTGGTCTGTCATAATATAATAGAGACAGTAGATCTAGCTGGTCTGTCATAATATAATAGAGACAGTAGATCTAGCTGGTCTGTCATAATATAATAGAGGCATTAGATCTAGCTGGTCTGTCATAATATAATAGAGACAGTAGATCTAGCTGGTCTGTCATAATATAATAGAGACAGTAGATCTAGCTGGTCTGTCATAATATAATAGAGACAGTAGATCTAGCTGTTCTGTCATAATATAATAGAGACAGTAGATCTAGCTGGTCTGTCATAATATAATAGAGACAGTAGATCTAGCTGGTCTGTCATAATATAATAGAGACATTAGATCTAGCTGGTCTGTCATAATATAATAGAGACAGTAGATCTAGCTGGTCTGTCATAATATAATAGAGACATTAGATCTAGCTGGTCTGTCATAATGTAATAGAGACATTAGATCTAGCTGGTCTGTCATAATATAATAGAGACATTAGATCTAGCTGGTCTGTCATAATGTAATAGAGACATTAGATCTAGCTGGTCTGTCATAATATAATAGAGGCAGTAGATCTAGCTGGTCTGTCATAATATAATAGAGACATTAGATCTAGCTGGTCTGTCATAATGTAATAGAGACATTAGATCTAGCTGGTCTGTCATAATATAATAGAGACAGTAGATCTAGCCGGTCTGTCATAATATAATAGAGACAGTAGATCTAGCTGGTTTGTCATAATATAATAGAGACAATAGATCTAGCTGGGCTGTCATTATATAATAGAGACAGTAGATCTAGCTGGTCTGTCATAATGTAATAGAGACATTAGATCTAGCTGGTCTGTCATAATGTAATAGAGACATTAGATCTAGCTGGTCTGTCATAATGTAATAGAAACATTAGATCTAGCTGGTCTGTCATAATGTAATAGAGACATTAGATCTAGCTGGTCTGTCATAATGTAATAGAGACATTAGATCTAGCTGGCCTGTCATAATATAATAGAGACATTAGATCTAGCTGGTCTGTCATAATATAATAGATACTGTAGATCTAGCTGGTCTGTCATAATATAATAGAGACAGTAGATCTAGCTGGTCTGTCATAATATAATAGAGACAGTAGATCCAGCTGGTCTGTCATAATATAATAGAGGCAGCAGATCTAGCTGGTATGTCATTATATAATAGAGATATTAGATCTAGCTGGCATGTCAAAATATACTAGATACTGTAGATCTAGCTGGTCTGTCATAATATAATAGAGATATTAGATCTAGCTGGCATGTCATAATATACTAGATACTGTAGATCTAGCTGGTCTGTCATAATATAATAGAGACAGTATATCTAGCTTGTCTGTCATAATATAATAGAGACAGTAGATCTAGCTGGTCTGTCATAATATAATAGAGTCAGTAGATCTTGCTGGTCTGTCATAATATAATAAAGGCAGTAGATCTAGCTGGTCTGTCATAATATAATAGAGACAGTAGATCTAGCTGGTCTGTCATAATATAATAGATACTGTAGATCTAGCTGGTCTGTCATAATATAATAGAGACAGTAGATCTAGCTGGTTTGTCATAATATAATAGAGACATTAGATCTAGCTGGTCTGTCATAATGTAATAGAGACATTAGATCTAGCTGGTCTGTCATAATATAATAGAGACATTAGATCTAGCTGGTCTGTCATAATGTAATAGAGACATTAGATCTAGCTGGTCTGTCATAATATAATAGAGGCAGTAGATCTAGCTTGTCTGTCATTATATAATAGAGACAGTAGATCTAGCTGGTCTGTCATAATATAATAGAGACAGTAGATCTAGCTGGTCTGTCATAATATAATAGAGACTGTAGATCTAGCTGGTCTGTCATAATGTAATAGAGACATTAGATCTAGCTGGTTTGTCATAATATAATAGAGACCGTAGATCTAGCTGGTCTGTCATAATGTAATAGAGACATTAGATCTAGCTGGTCTGTCATAATATAATAGAGACAGTAGATCTAGCTGGTCTGTCATAATGTAATAGAGACATTAGATCTAGCTGGTCTGTCATAATATAATAGAGACAGTAGATCTAGCTGGTCTGTCATAATATAATAGATACTGTAGATCTAGCCGGTCTGTCATAATATAATAGAGACAGTAGATCTAGCTGGTTTGTCATAATAGAATAGAGACAATAGATCTAGCTGGGCTGTCATTATATAATAGAGACAGTAGATCTAGCTGGTCTGTCATAATATAATAGAGACATTAGATCTAGCTGGTCTGTCATAATATAATAGATACTGTAGATCTAGCTGGTTTGTCATAATATAATAGAGACAATAGATCTAGCTGGGCTGTCATTATATAATAGAGACAGTAGATCTAGCTGGTCTGTCATAATATAATAGATACTGTAGATCTAGCTGGTCTGTCATAATATAATAAAGACAGTAGATCTAGCTGGTCTGTCATTATATAATAGAGACAGTAGATCTAGCTGGTCTGTCATAATATAATAGAGACATTAGATCTAGCTGGTCTGTCATAATGTAATAGAGACAGTAGATCTAGCTGGCCTGTCATAATATAATAGATACTGTAGATCTATCTGGTCTGTCATAATATAATAGAGACATTAGATCTAGCTGGTCTGTCATAATGTAATACAGACATTAGATCTAGCTGGTCTGTCATAATATAATAGAGGCAGTAGATCTAGCTGGTCTGTCATTATATAATAGAGACAGTAGATCTAGCTGGTCTGTCATAATATAATAGAGACAGTAGATTTAGCTGGTCTGTCATAATATAATAGATACTGTAGATCTAGCTGGTCTGTCATAATATAATAGAGACATTAGATCTAGCTGGTCTGTCATAATGTAATAGAGACAGTAGATCTAGCTGGTCTGTCATAATATAATAGAGACAGTAGATCTAGGTGGTCTGTCATAATATAATAGAGACATTAGATCTAGCTGGTCTGTCATAATATAATAGAGGCAGTAGATCTAGCTGGTCTGTCATTATATAATAGAGACAGTAGATCTAGCTGGTCTGTCTTAATATAATAGAGACATTAGATCTAGCTGGTCTGTCATAATGTAATAGAGACAGTAGATCTAGCTGGTCTGTCATAATATAATAGAGACAGTAGATCTAGCTGGTCTGTCATAATATAATAGAGACATTAGATCTAGCTGGTCTGTCATAATGTAATAGAGACATTAGATCTAGCTGGTCTGTCATAATATAATAGAGACAGTAGATCTAGCTGGTCTGTCATAATATAATAGAGACAGTAGATCTAGCTGGTCTGTCATAATATAATAGAGACATTAGATCTAGCTGGTCTGTCATAATGTAATAGAGACATTAGATCTAGCTGGTCTGTCATAATATAATAGAGACAGTAGATCTAGCTGGCCTGTCATAATATAATAGAGACATTAGATCTAGCTGGTCTGTCATAATATAATAGATACTGTACATCTAGCTGCTCTGTCATAATATAATAGAGGCAGTAGATCTAGCTGGTCTGTCATAATATAATAGAGACATTAGATCTAGCTGGTCTGTCATAATGTAATAGAGACATTAGATCTAGCTGCTCTGTCATAATATAATAGAGGCAGTAGATCTAGCTGGTCTGTCATAATATAATAGAGACAGTAGATCTAGCTGGTCTGTCATAATATAATAGAGACTTTAGATCTAGCTGGTCTGTCATAATGTAATAGAGACATTAGATCTAGCTGGTCTGTCATAATATAATAGAGACAGTAGATCTAGCTGGTCTGTCATAATATAATAGAGACTGTAGATCTAGCTGGTCTGTCATAATATAATAGATACTGTACATCTAGCTGCTCTGTCATAATATAATAGAGACAGTAGATCTAGCTGGTCTGTCATAATATAATAGAGACAGTAGATCTAGCGGGCCTGTCAAAATATAATAGAGACATTAGATCTAGCTGGTCTGTCATAATGTATAAGAGACATTAGATCTAGCTGCTCTGTCATAATATAATAGAGGCAGTAGATCTAGCTGGTCTGTCATAATATAATAGAGACAGTAGATCTAGCTGGTCTGTCATAATATAATAGAGACAGTAGATTTAGCTGGTCTGTCATAATATAATAGATACTGTAGATCTAGCTGGTCTGTCATAATATAATAGAGACAGTAGATCTAGCTGGTCTGTCATAATGTAATAGAGACAGTAGATCTAGCTGGTCTGTCATAATATAATAGAGACAGTAGATCTAACTGGTCTGTCATTATATAATAGAGACAGTAGATCTAGCTGGTCTGTCTTAATATAATAGAGACATTAGATCTAGCTGGTCTGTCATAATGTAATAGAGACAGTAGATCTAGCTGGTCTGTCATAATGTAAAACAGACATTAGATCTAGCTGCTATGTCATAATATAATAGAGGCAGTAGATCTAGCTGGTCTGTCATTATATAATAGAGACAGTAGATCTAGCTGGTCTGTCATACAATAATAGAGACATTAGATCTAGCTGGTCTGTCATAATGTAATAGAGACAGTAGATCTAGCTGGTCTGTCATAATGTAAAACAGACATTAGATCTAGCTGCTATGTCATAATATAATAGAGGCAGTAGATCTAGCTGGTCTGTCATTATATAATAGAGACAGTAGATCTAGCTGGTCTGTCATACAATAATAGAGACATTAGATCTAGCTGGTCTGTGATAATGTAATAGAGACATTAGATCTAGCTGGTCTGTCATAATATAATAGAGGCAGTAGATCTAACTGGTCTCTCATTATATAATAGAGACAGTAGATCTAGCTGGTCTGTCTTAATATAATAGAGACATTAGATCTAGCTGGTCTGTCATAATGTAATAGAGACAGTAGATCTAGCTGGTCTGTCTTAATATAATAGAGACATTAGATCTAGCTGGTCTGTCATAATGTAATAGAGACAGGAGATCTAGCTGGTCTGTCATAATATAATAGAGACATTAGATCTAGCTGGTCTGTCATAATGTAATAGAGACATTAGATCTAGCTGCTCTGTCATAATATAATAGAGGCAGTAGATCTAGCTGGTCTGTCATTATATAATAGAGACAGTAGATCTAGCTGGTCTGTCAAAATATAATAGAGACAGTAGATCTAGCTGGTCTGTCATAATATAATAGATACTGTAGATCTAGCTGGTCTGTCTTAATATAATAGAGACATTAGATCTAGCTGGTCTGTCATAATGTAATAGAGACAGTAGATCTAGCTGGTCTGTCATAATATAATAGAGACAGTAGATCTAGCTGGTCTGTCATAATATAATAGAGACATTAGATCTAGCTGGTCTGTCATAATATAATAGAGGCAGTAGATCTAACTGGTCTGTCATTATATAATAGAGACATTAGATCTAGCTGGTCTGTCATAATGTAATAGAGACAGTAGATCTAGCTGGTCTGTCATAATATAATAGAGGCAGTAGATCTAGCTGGTCTGTCATTATATAATAGAGACAGTAGATCTAGCTGGTCTGTCATACAATAATAGAGACATTAGATCTAGCTGGTCTGTCATAATGTAATAGAGACATTAGATCTAGCTGGTCTGTCATAATATAATATAGACAGTAGATCTAGCTGGCCTGTCATAATATAATAGAGACTGTAGATCTAGCTGGTCTGTCATAATATAATAGAGACAGTAGATCTAGCTGGTCTGTCATAATATAATAGAGACAGTATATCTAGCTGGTCTGTCATAATATAATAGAGACAGTAGATCTAGCTGGTCCGTCATAATGTAATAGAGACATTAGATCTAGCTGGTCTGTCATAATATAATAGAGACATTAGATCTAGCTGCTCTGTCATAATATAATAGAGGCAGTAGATCTAGCTGGTCTGTCATTATATAATAGAGACAGTAGATCTAGCTGGTCTGTCATAATATAATAGAGACATTAGATCTAGCTGGTCTGTCATAATATAATAGAGACATTAGATCTAGCTGGTCTGTCATAATATAATAGAAACATTAGATCTAGCTGGTCTGTCATAATATAATAGAGACAGTAGATCTAGCTGGTCTGTCATAATATAATAGAGACATTAGATCTAGCTGGTCTGTCATAATATAATAGAGACATTAGATCTAGCTGGTCTGTCATAATATAATAGAGACGTTAGATCTAGCTGGTCTGTCATAATGTAATAGAGACATTAGATCTAGCTGGTCTGTCATAATATAATAGAGACATTAGATCTAGCTGGCCTGTCATAATATAATAGAGACTGTAGATCTAGCTGGCCTGTCATAATATAATAGAGACTGTAGATCTAGCTGGTCTGTCATAATATAATAGATACTGTACATCAAGCTGCTCTGTCATAATATAATAGAGACAGTAGATCTAGCGGGCCTGTCAAAATATAATAGAGACATTAGATCTAGCTGGTCTGTCATAATATAATAGAGACAGTAGATCTAGCGGGCCTGTCAAAATATAATAGAGACATTAGATCTAGCTGGTCTGTCATAATGTAAAACAGACATTAGATCTAGCTGCTCTGTCATAATATAATAGAGGCAGTAGATCTAGCTGGTCTGTCATTATATAATAGAGACAGTAGATCTAGCTGGTCTGTCATAATATAATAGAGACAGTAGATTTAGCTGGTCTGTCATAATATAATAGATACTGTAGATCTAGCTGGTCTGTCTTAATATAATAGAGACATTAGATCTAGCTGGTCTGTCATAATGTAATAGAGACAGTAGATCTAGCTGGTCTGTCATAATATAATAGAGACAGTAGATCTAGGTGGTGTCATAATATAATAGAGACATTAGATCTAGCTGGTCTGTCATAATATAATAGAGGCAGTAGATCTAACTGGTCTGTCATTATATAATAGAGACAGTAGATCTAGCTGGTCTGGCTTAATATAATAGAGACATTAGATCTAGCTGGTCTGTCATAATGTAATAGAGACAGTAGATCTAGCTGGTCTGTCATAATGTAAAACAGACATTAGATCTAGCTGCTATGTCATAATATAATAGAGGCAGTAGATCTAGCTGGTCTGTCATTATATAATAGAGACAGTAGATCTAGCTGGTCTGTCATACAATAATAGAGACATTAGATCTAGCTGCTATGTCATAATATAATAGAGACAGTAGATCTAGCTGGTCTGTCATAATATAATAGAGACATTAGATCTAGCTGGTCTGTCATAATATAATAGAGACATTAGATCTAGCTGGTCTGTGATAATGTAATAGAGACATTAGATCTAGCTGGTCTGTCATAATATAATAGAGACAGTAGATCTAGCTGGTCTGTCATAATATAATAGAGACAGTAGATCTAGCTGGTCTGTCTTAATATAATAGAGACATTAGATCTAGCTGGTCTGTCATAATATAATAGAGACAGTAGATCTAGCTGGTCTGTCTTAATATAATAGAGACATTAGATCTAGCTGGTCTGTCATAATGTAATAGAGACAGTAGATCTAGCTGGTCTGTCAAAATATAATAGAGACATTAGATCTAGCTGGTCTGTCATAATGTAATAGAGACATTAGATCTAGCTGCTCTGTCATAATATAATAGAGGCAGTAGATCTAGCTGGTCTGTCATTATATAATAGAGACAGTAGATCTAGCTGGTCTGTCATAATATAATAGAGACAGTAGATTTAGCTGGTCTGTCATAATATAATAGATACTGTAGATCTAGCTGGTCTGTCATAATATAATAGAGACATTAGATCTAGCTGGTCTGTCATAATGTAATAGAGACAGTAGATCTAGCTGGTCTGTCATAATATAATAGAGACATTAGATCTAGGTGGTCTGTCATAATATAATAGAGACATTAGATCTAGCTGGTCTGTCATAATATAATAGAGACATTAGATCTAGCTGGTCTGTCATTATATAATAGAGACCTTAGATCTAGCTGGTCTGTCATAATATAATAGAGACATTAGATCTAGCTGGTCTGTCATAATATAATAGAGACATTAGATCTAGCTGGTCTGTCATTATATAATAGAGACAGTAGATCTAGCTGGTCTGTCATACAATAATAGAGACATTAGATCTAGCTGGTCTGTCATAATGTAATAGAGACATTAGATCTAGCTGGTCTGTCATAATATAATATAGACAGTAGATCTAGCTGGCCTGTCATAATATAATAGAGACTGTAGATCTAGCTGGTCTGTCATAATATAATAGATACTGTACATCTAGCTGCTCTGTCATAATATAATAGAGGCAGTAGATCTAGCTGGTCTGTCATAATATAATAGAGACAGTAGATCTAGCGGGCCTGTCAAAATATAATAGAGACATTAGATCTAGCTGGTCTGTCATAATGTAAAACAGACATTAGATCTAGCTGCTCTGTCATAATATAATAGAGACAGTAGATCTAGCTGGTCTGTCATAATATAATAGAGACAGTAGATCTAGCTGGTCTGTCATAATATAATAGAGACAGTAGATTTAGCTGGTCTGTCATAATATAATAGATACTGTAGATCTAGCTGGTCTGTCTTAATATAATAGAGACATTAGATCTAGCTGGTCTGTCATAATGTAATAGAGACAGTAGATCTAGCTGGTCTGTCATAATATAATAGAGACAGTAGATCTAGGTGGTGTCATAATATAATAGAGACATTAGATCTAGCTGGTCTGTCATAATATAATAGAGACAGTAGATCTAGCTGGTCTGTCATTATATAATAGAGACATTAGATCTAGCTGGTCTGTCATAATGTAAAACAGACATTAGATCTAGCTGCTATGTCATAATATAATAGAGGCAGTAGATCTAGCTGGTCTGTCATTATATAATAGAGACAGTAGATCTAGCTGGTCTGTCATAATATAATAGAGACATTAGATCTAGCTGGTCTGTCATAATGTAATAGAGACATTAGATCTAGCTGGTCTGTCATAATATAATAGAGACAGTAGATCTAGCTGGCCTGTCATAATATAATAGAGACTGTAGATCTAGCTGGTCTGTCATAATATAATAGATACTGTAGATCTAGCTGGTCTGTCATAATATAATAGAGACAGTAGATCTAGCTGGTCTGTCATAATATAATAGAGACAGTAGATCTAGCTGGCCTGTCATAATATAATAGAGACATTAGATCTAGCTGGTCTGTCATAATGTAATAGAGACATTAGATCTAGCTGCTCTGTCATAATATAATAGAGACAGTAGATCTAGCTGGTCTGTCATAATATAATAGAGACAGTAGATCTAGCTGGTCTGTCATAATATAATAGAGACAGTAGATTTAGCTGGTCTGTCATAATATAATAGAGACATTAGATCTAGCTGGTCTGTCATAATATAATAGAGACATTAGATCTAGCTGGTCTGTCATAATATAATAGAGACAGTAGATCTAGCTGGTCTGTCATAATATAATAGAGACAGTAGATCTAGGTGGTCTGTCATAATATAATAGAGACATTAGATCTAGCTGGTCTGTCATAATATAATAGAGGCAGTAGATCTAACTGGTCTGTCATTATATAATAGAGACAGTAGATCTAGCTGGTCTGTCATAATATAATAGAGACAGTAGATCTAGCTGGTCTGTCATAATATAATAGAGACATTAGATCTAGCTGGTCTGTCATAATATAATAGAGACATGTAGATCTAGCTGGTCTGTCATAATATAATAGAGACAGTAGATCTAGCTGGTCTGTCATAATATAATAGAGACAGTAGATCTAGCTGGTCTGTCATAATATAATAGAGACAGTAGATCTAGCTGGTCTGTCATAATATAATAGAGACAGTAGATCTAGCTGGTCTGTCATAATATAATAGAGACAGTAGATCTAGCTGGTCTGTCATAATATAATAGAGACAGTATATCTAGCTGGTCTGTCATAATATAATAGAGACAGTAGATCTAGCTGGTCTGTCATAATATAATAGAGACATTAGATCTAGCTGGTCTGTCATAATATAATAGAGGCAGTAGATCTAGCTGGTCTGTCATTATATAATAGAGACAGTAGATCTAGCTGGTCTGTCATAATATAATAGAGACAGTAGATCTAGCTGGTCTGTCATAATATAATAGAGACATGTAGATCTAGCTGGTCTGTCATAATATAATAGAGACATTAGATCTAGCTGGTCTGTCATAATATAATAGAGACAGTAGATCTAGCTGGTCTGTCATAATATAATAGAGACAGTAGATCTAGCTGGTCTGTCATAATATAATAGAGACATGTAGATCTAGCTGGTCTGTCATAATATAATAGAGACATGTAGATCTAGCTGGTCTGTCATAATATAATAGAGACAGTAGATCTAGCTGGTCTGTCATAATATAATAGAGACATTAGATCTAGCTGGTCTGTCATAATATAATAGAGACAGTAGATCTAGCTGGTCTGTCATAATATAATAGAGACATTAGATCTAGCTGGTCTGTCATAATGTAATAGAGACATTAGATCTAGCTGCTCTGTCATAATATAATAGAGGCAGTAGATCTAGCTGGTCTGTCATTATATAATAGAGACAGTAGATCTAGCTGGTCTGTCATAATATAATAGAGACAGTAGATCTAGCTGGTCTGTCATAATATAATAGATACTGTAGATCTAGCTGGTCTGTCTTAATATAATAGAGACATTAGATCTAGCTGGTCTGTCATAATATAATAGAGACAGTAGATCTAGCTGGTCTGTCATAATATAATAGAGACAGTAGATCTAGCTGGTCTGTCATAATATAATAGAGACATTAGATCTAGCTGGTCTGTCATAATATAATAGAGGCAGTAGATCTAACTGGTCTGTCATTATATAATAGAGACAGTAGATCTAGCTGGTCTGTCATAATATAATAGAGACATTAGATCTAGCTGGTCTGTCATAATGTAATAGAGACAGTAGATCTAGCTGGTCTGTCATAATGTAATAGAGACATTAGATCTAGCTGGTCTGTCATAATATAATAGAGGCAGTAGATCTAGCTGGTCTGTCATTATATAATAGAGACAGTAGATCTAGCTGGTCTGTCATAATGTAATAGAGACATTAGATCTAGCTGGTCTGTCATAATATAATAGAGACAGTAGATCTAGCTGGTCTGTCATAATATAATAGAGACAGTAGATCTAGCTGGTCTGTCATAATATAATAGAGACATTAGATCTAGCTGGTCTGTCATAATATAATAGAGACATTAGATCTAGCTGGTCTGTCATAATATAATAGAGGCAGTAGATCTAGCTGGTCTGTCATTATATAATAGAGACAGTAGATCTAGCTGGTCTGTCATAATATAATAGAGACATTAGATCTAGCTGGTCTGTCATAATGTAATAGAGACAGTAGATCTAGCTGGTCTGTCATAATATAATAGAGACATTAGATCTAGCTGGTCTGTCATAATGTAATAGAGACAGTAGATCTAGCTGGTCTGTCATAATATAATAGAGACATTAGATCTAGCTGGTCTGTCATAATATAATAGAGACATTAGATCTAGCTGGTCTGTCATAATGTAATAGAGACAGTAGATCTAGCTGGTCTGTCATAATATAATAGAGACATTAGATCTAGGTGGTCTGTCATAATATAATAGAGACATTAGATCTAGCTGGTCTGTCATAATATAATAGAGACAGTAGATCTAGCTGGTCTGTCATAATATAATAGAGACATTAGATCTAGCTGGTCTGTCATAATGTAATAGAGACATTAGATCTAGCTGGTATGTCATAATATAATAGAGGCAGTAGATCTAGCTGGTCTGTCATTATATAATAGAGACAGTAGATCTAGCTGGTCTGTCATAATATAATAGAGACATTAGATCTAGCTGGTCTGTCATAATATAATAGAGACATTAGATCTAGCTGGTCTGTCATAATATAATAGAGACAGTAGATCTAGCTGGCCTGTCATAATATAATAGAGACTGTAGATCTAGCTGGTCTGTCATAATATAATAGAGACTGTAGATCTAGCTGGTCTGTCATAATATAATAGAGACAGTAGATCTAGCTGGTCTGTCATAATATAATAGAGACAGTAGATCTAGCGGGCCTGTCATAATATAATAGAGACAGTAGATCTAGCTGGTCTGTCATAATATAATAGAGACATTAGATCTAGCTGGTCTGTCATAATATAATAGAGGCAGTAGATCTAGCTGGTCTGTCATTATATAATAGAGACAGTAGATCTAGCTGGTCTGTCATAATATAATAGAGACAGTAGATCTAGCTGGTCTGTCATAATATAATAGAGACATTAGATCTAGCTGGTCTGTCTTAATATAATAGAGACATTAGATCTAGCTGGTCTGTCATAATATAATAGAGACTGTAGATCTAGCTGGTCTGTCATAATATAATAGAGACAGTAGATCTAGGTGGTCTGTCATAATATAATAGAGACATTAGATCTAGCTGGTCTGTCATAATATAATAGAGACAGTAGATCTAGCTGGTCTGTCATAATATAATAGAGACATTAGATCTAGCTGGTCTGTCATAATATAATAGAGACAGTAGATCTAGCTGGTCTGTCATAATATAATAGAGACAGTAGATCTAGCTGGTCTGTCATTATATAATAGAGACAGTAGATCTAGCTGGTCTGTCATAATATAATAGAGACAGTAGATCTAGCTGGTCTGTCATAATATAATAGAGACATTAGATCTAGCTGGTCTGTCATAATATAATAGAGACAGTAGATCTAGCTGGCCTGTCATAATATAATAGAGACATTAGATCTAGCTGGTCTGTCATAATATAATAGAGACAGTAGATCTAGCTGGTCTGTCATAATATAATAGAGACAGTAGATCTAGCTGGTCTGTCATAATATAATAGAGACAGTAGATCTAGCTGGTCTGTCATAATATAATAGAGACATTAGATCTAGCTGGTCTGTCATAATGTAATAGAGACATTAGATCTAGCTGGTCTGTCATAATATAATAGAGACATTAGATCTAGCTGGTCTGTCATAATATAATAGAGACAGTAGATCTAGCTGGTCTGTCATTATATAATAGAGACATTAGATCTAGCTGGTCTGTCATAATATAATAGAGACAGTAGATCTAGCTGGTCTGTCATAATATAATAGAGACAGTAGATCTAGCTGGTCTGTCATAATATAATAGAGACAGTAGATCTAGCTGGTCTGTCATAATATAATAGAGACATTAGATCTAGCTGGTCTGTCATAATATAATAGAGACAGTAGATCTAGCTGGTCTGTCATAATATAATAGAGACAGTAGATCTAGCTGGTCTGTCATAATATAATAGAGACATTAGATCTAGCTGGTCTGTCATAATATAATAGAGACATTAGATCTAGCTGGTCTGTCATAATATAATAGAGGCAGTAGATCTAGCTGGTCTGTCATAATATAATAGAGACAGTAGATCTAGCTGGTCTGTCATAATATAATAGAGACATTAGATCTAGCTGGTCTGTCATAATATAATAGAGACATTAGATCTAGCTGGTCTGTCATAATATAATAGAGGCAGTAGATCTAGCTGGTCTGTCATTATATAATAGAGACAGTAGATCTAGCTGGTCTGTCATAATATAATAGAGACATTAGATCTAGCTGGTCTGTCATAATATAATAGAGACATTAGATCTAGCTGGTCTGTCATAATATAATAGAGACATTAGATCTAGCTGGTCTGTCATAATGTAATAGAGACAGTAGATCTAGCTGGTCTGTCATAATATAATAGAGACAGTAGATCTAGCTGGTCTGTCATAATATAATAGAGACATTAGATCTAGCTGGTCTGTCATAATATAATAGAGGCAGTAGATCTAGCTGGTCTGTCATTATATAATAGAGACAGTAGATCTAGCTGGTCTGTCATAATATAATAGAGACATTAGATCTAGCTGGTCTGTCATAATGTAATAGAGACATTAGATCTAGCTGGTCAGTCATAATATAATAGAGACATTAGATCTAGCTGGTCTGTCATAATATAATAGAGACAGTAGATCTAGCTGGTCTGTCATAATATAATAGAGACATTAGATCTAGCTGGTCTGTCATAATATAATAGAGACAGTAGATCTAGCTGGTCTGTCATAATATAATAGAGACAGTAGATCTAGCTGGTCTGTCATAATATAATAGAGACAGTAGATCTAGCTGGTCTGTCATAATATAATAGAGACATTAGATCTAGCTGGTCTGTCATAATATAATAGAGACATTAGATCTAGCTGGTCTGTCATAATGTAATAGAGACATTAGATCTAGCTGGTCTGTCATAATATAATAGAGGCAGTAGATCTAGCTGGTCTGTCATTATATAATAGAGACAGTAGATCTAGCTGGTCTGTCATAATATAATAGAGACAGTAGATCTAGCTGGTCTGTCATAATATAATAGATACTTAGATCTAGCTGGTCTGTCTTAATATAATAGAGACATTAGATCTAGCTGGTCTGTCATAATATAATAGAGACATTAGATCTAGCTGGTCTGTCATAATATAATAGAGACATTAGATCTAGCTGGTCTGTCATAATATAATAGAGACATTAGATCTAGCTGGTCTGTCATAATATAATAGAGACATTAGATCTAGCTGGTCTGTCATTATATAATAGAGACATTAGATCTAGCTGGTCTGTCATAATGTAATACAGACATTAGATCTAGCTGGTCTGTCATAATATAATAGAGACAGTAGATCTAGCTGGTCTGTCATAATATAATAGAGACAGTAGATCTAGCTGGTCTGTCATAATATAATAGAGACATTAGATCTAGCTGGTCTGTCATAATATAATAGAGACATTAGATCTAGCTGGTCTGTCATAATGTAATAGAGACATTAGATCTAGCTGGTCTGTCATAATATAATATAGACAGTAGATCTAGCTGGCCTGTCATAATATAATAGAGACTGTAGATCTAGCTGGTCTGTCATAATATAATAGATACTGTACATCTAGCTGCTCTGTCATAATATAATAGAGGCAGTAGATCTAGCTGGTCTGTCATAATATAATAGAGACAGTAGATCTAGCTGGTCTGTCATAATATAATAGAGACATTAGATCTAGCTGGTCTGTCATAATATAATAGAGACATTAGATCTAGCTGGTCTGTCATAATATAATAGAGACAGTAGATCTAGCTGGTCTGTCATAATATAATAGAGACAGTAGATCTAGCTGGTCTGTCATAATATAATAGAGACATTAGATCTAGCTGGTCTGTCATAATATAATAGAGACATTAGATCTAGCTGGTCTGTCATAATATAATAGAGACAGTAGATCTAGCTGGTCTGTCATAATATAATAGAGACAGTAGATCTAGCTGGTCTGTCATAATATAATAGAGACAGTAGATCTAGCTGGTCTGTCATAATATAATAGAGACATGTAGATCTAGCTGGTCTGTCATAATATAATAGAGACATTAGATCTAGCTGGTCTGTCATAATATAATAGAGACAGTAGATCTAGCTGGTCTGTCATAATATAATAGAGACAGTAGATCTAGCTGGTCTGTCATAATATAATAGAGACATTAGATCTAGCTGGTCTGTCATAATATAATAGAGACAGTAGATCTAGCTGGTCTGTCATAATATAATAGAGACAGTAGATCTAGCTGGTCTGTCATAATATAATAGAGACATGTAGATCTAGCTGGTCTGTCATAATATAATAGAGACATTAGATCTAGCTGGTCTGTCATAATATAATAGAGACATGTAGATCTAGCTGGTCTGTCATAATATAATAGAGACAGTAGATCTAGCTGGTCTGTCATAATATAATAGAGACAGTAGATCTAGCTGGTCTGTCATAATATAATAGAGACAGTAGATCTAGCTGGTCTGTCATAATATAATAGAGACAGTAGATCTAGCTGGTCTGTCATAATATAATAGAGACAGTAGATCTAGCTGGTCTGTCATAATATAATAGAGACATGTAGATCTAGCTGGTCTGTCATAATATAATAGAGACATTAGATCTAGCTGGTCTGTCATAATGTAATAGAGACATTAGATCTAGCTGGTCTGTCATAATATAATAGAGACAGTAGATCTAGCTGGTCTGTCATAATATAATAGAGACATTAGATCTAGCTGGTCTGTCATAATATAATAGAGACAGTAGATCTAGCTGGTCTGTCATAATATAATAGAGACAGTAGATCTAGCTGGTCTGTCATAATATAATAGAGACAGTAGATCTAGCTGGTCTGTCATAATATAATAGAGACATTAGATCTAGCTGGTCTGTCATAATATAATAGAGACAGTAGATCTAGCTGGTCTGTCATAATATAATAGAGACAGTAGATCTAGCTGGTCTGTCATAATATAATAGAGACAGTAGATCTAGCTGGTCTGTCATAATATAATAGAGACAGTAGATCTAGCTGGTCTGTCATTATATAATAGAGACAGTAGATCTAGCTGGTCTGTCATAATATAATAGAGACATTAGATCTAGCTGGTCTGTCATAATATAATAGAGACAGTAGATCTAGCTGGTCTGTCATAATATAATAGAGACAGTAGATCTAGCTGGTCTGTCATAATATAATAGAGACATTAGATCTAGCTGGTCTGTCATAATATAATAGAGACATTAGATCTAGCTGGTCTGTCATAATATAATAGAGACATTAGATCTAGCTGGTCTGTCATAATATAATAGAGACAGTAGATCTAGCTGGTCTGTCATTAATATAATAGAGACATTAGATCTAGCTGGTCTGTCATAATGTAATAGAGACAGTAGATCTAGCTGGTCTGTCATAATATAATAGAGACAGTAGATCTAGCTGGTCTGTCATAATATAATAGAGACATTAGATCTAGCTGGTCTGTCATAATATAATAGAGACAGTAGATCTAGCTGGTCTGTCATTATATAATAGAGACAGTAGATCTAGCTGGTCTGTCATAATATAATAGAGACATGTAGATCTAGCTGGTCTGTCATAATATAATAGAGACATTAGATCTAGCTGGTCTGTCATAATATAATAGAGACAGTAGATCTAGCTGGTCTGTCATAATATAATAGAGACATTAGATCTAGCTGGTCTGTCATAATATAATAGAGACAGTAGATCTAGCTGGTCTGTCATAATATAATAGAGACAGTAGATCTAGCTGGTCTGTCATAATATAATAGAGACAGTAGATCTAGCTGGTCTGTCATAATATAATAGAGACAGTAGATCTAGCTGGTCTGTCATAATATAATAGAGACAGTAGATCTAGCTGGTCTGTCATAATATAATAGAGACATTAGATCTAGCTGGTCTGTCATAATATAATAGAGACATGTAGATCTAGCTGGTCTGTCATAATATAATAGAGACAGTAGATCTAGCTGGTCTGTCATAATATAATAGAGACATTAGATCTAGCTGGTCTGTCATAATATAATAGAGACATTAGATCTAGCTGGTCTGTCATAATATAATAGAGACAGTAGATCTAGCTGGTCTGTCATAATATAATAGAGACATTAGATCTAGCTGGTCTGTCATAATATAATAGATACTGTAGATCTAGCTGGTCTGTCATAATATAATAGAGACATTAGATCTAGCTGGTCTGTCATAATATAATAGAGACAGTAGATCTAGCTGGTCTGTCATAATATAATAGAGACAGTAGATCTAGCTGGTCTGTCATAATGTAATAGAGACATTAGATCTAGCTGGTCTGTCATAATATAATAGAGACAGTAGATCTAGCTGGTCTGTCATAATATAATAGAGACAGTAGATCTAGCTGGTCTGTCATAATATAATAGAGACAGTAGATCTAGCTGGTCTGTCATAATGTAATAGAGACATTAGATCTAGCTGGTCTGTCATAATATAATAGAGACAGTAGATCTAGCTGGTCTGTCATAATATAATAGAGACATTAGATCTAGCTGGTCTGTCATAATATAATAGAGACAATAGATCTAGCTGGTCTGTCATAATATAATAGAGACAGTAGATCTAGCTGGTCTGTCATAATATAATAGAGACAGTAGATCTAGCTGGTCTGTCATAATATAATAGAGGCAGTAGATCTAGCTGGTCTGTCATTATATAATAGAGACAGTAGATCTAGCTGGTCTGTCATAATATAATAGAGACATTAGATCTAGCTGGTCTGTCATAATGTAATAGAGACATTAGATCTAGCTGGTCTGTCATAATATAATAGAGACAGTAGATCTAGCTGGTCTGTCATAATATAATAGAGACAGTAGATCTAGCTGGTCTGTCATAATATAATAGAGACATGTAGATCTAGCTGGTCTGTCATAATATAATAGAGACAGTAGATCTAGCTGGTCTGTCATTATATAATAGAGACAGTAGATCTAGCTGGTCTGTCATAATATAATAGAGACAGTAGATCTAGCTGGTCTGTCATAATATAATAGAGACAGTAGATCTAGCTGGTCTGTCATAATATAATAGAGACAGTAGATCTAGCTGGTCTGTCATAATATAATAGAGACATTAGATCTAGCTGGTCTGTCATAATGTAATAGAGACAGTAGATCTAGCTGGTCTGTCATAATATAATAGAGACAGTAGATCTAGCTGGTCTGTCATAATATAATAGAGACAGTAGATCTAGCTGGTCTGTCATAATGTAATAGAGACATTAGATCTAGCTGGTCTGTCATAATATAATAGAGACAGTAGATCTAGCTGGTCTGTCATAATATAATAGAGACAGTAGATCTAGCTGGTCTGTCATTATATAATAGAGACAGTAGATCTAGCTGGTCTGTCATAATATAATAGAGACAGTAGATCTAGCTGGTCTGTCATAATATAATAGAGACAGTAGATCTAGCTGGTCTGTCATAATATAATAGAGACATGTAGATCTAGCTGGTCTGTCATAATATAATAGAGACAGTAGATCTAGCTGGTCTGTCATTATATAATAGAGACATTAGATCTAGCTGGTCTGTCATAATATAATAGAGACAGTAGATCTAGCTGGTCTGTCATAATATAATAGAGACAGTAGATCTAGCTGGTCTGTCATAATATAATAGAGACATTAGATCTAGCTGGTCTGTCATAATATAATAGAGACAATAGATCTAGCTGGTCTGTCATAATATAATAGAGACATTAGATCTAGCTGGTCTGTCATAATATAATAGAGGCAGTAGATCTAGCTGGTCTGTCATTATATAATAGAGACAGTAGATCTAGCTGGTCTGTCATAATATAATAGAGACAGTAGATCTAGCTGGTCTGTCATAATATAATAGAGACAATAGATCTAGCTGGTCTGTCATAATATAATAGAGACAGTAGATCTAGCTGGTCTGTCATAATATAATAGAGACAGTAGATCTAGCTGGTCTGTCATAATATAATAGATACTGTAGATCTAGCTGGTCTGTCATAATATAATAGAGACATTAGATCTAGCTGGTCTGTCATAATATAATAGAGACAGTAGATCTAGCTGGTCTGTCATAATATAATAGAGACAGTAGATCTAGCTGGTCTGTCATAATATAATAGAGACAGTAGATCTAGCTGGTCTGTCATAATATAATAGAGACAATAGATCTAGCTGGTCTGTCATAATATAATAGAGACATTAGATCTAGCTGGTCTGTCATAATATAATAGAGACATTAGATCTAGCTGGTCTGTCATAATGTAATAGAGACATTAGATCTAGCTGGTCTGTCATAATATAATAGAGACAGTAGATCTAGCTGGTCTGTCATAATATAATAGAGACATGTAGATCTAGCTGGTCTGTCATAATATAATAGAGACATGTAGATCTAGCTGGTCTGTCATAATATAATAGAGACATGTAGATCTAGCTGGTCTGTCATAATATAATAGAGACAGTAGATCTAGCTGGTCTGTCATAATATAATAGAGACATTAGATCTAGCTGGTCTGTCATAATATAATAGAGGCATTAGATCTAGCTGGTCTGTCATTATATAATAGAGACAGTAGATCTAGCTGGTCTGTCATAATATAATAGAGACATTAGATCTAGCTGGTCTGTCATAATATAATAGAGACAGTAGATCTAGCTGGTCTGTCATAATATAATAGATACGGTAGATCTAGCTGGTCTGTCATAATATAATAGAGACATTAGATCTAGCTGGTCTGTCATAATATAATAGAGACAGTAGATCTAGCTGGTCTGTCATAATATAATAGAGACAGTAGATCTAGCTGGTCTGTCATAATATAATAGAGACAGTAGATCTAGCTGGTCTGTCATAATATAATAGAGACAGTAGATCTAGCTGGTCTGTCATAATATAATAGAGACATTAGATCTAGCTGGTCTGTCATAATATAATAGAGACAGTATATCTAGCTGGTCTGTCATAATATAATAGAGACAGTAGATCTAGCTGGTCTGTCATAATATAATAGAGACAATAGATCTAGCTGGTCTGTCATAATATAATAGAGACAGTAGATCTAGCTGGTCTGTCATAATATAATAGATACTGTAGATCTAGCTGGTCTGTCATAATATAATAGAGGCAGTAGATCTAGCTGGTCTGTCATTATATAATAGAGACAGTAGATCTAGCTGGTCTGTCATAATATAATAGAGACATTAGATCTAGCTGGTCTGTCATAATATAATAGAGACAGTAGATCTAGCTGGTCTGTCATAATATAATAGATACTGTAGATCTAGCTGGTCTGTCATAATATAATAGAGGCAGTAGATCTAGCTGGTCTGTCATTATATAATAGAGACAGTAGATCTAGCTGGTCTGTCATAATATAATAGAGACATTAGATCTAGCTGGTCTGTCATAATGTAATAGAGACATTAGATCTAGCTGGTCTGTCATAATATAATAGAGACAGTAGATCTAGCTGGCCTGTCATAATATAATAGAGACAGTAGATCTAGCTGGTCTGTCATAATATAATAGATACTGTACATCTAGCTGCTCTGTCATAATATAATAGAGGCATTAGATCTAGCTGGTCTGTCATTGTATAATAGAGACAGTAGATCTAGCTGGTCTGTCATAATATAATAGAGACATTAGATCTAGCTGGTCTGTCATAATATAATAGAGACAGTAGATCTAGCTGGTCTGTCATTATATAATAGAGACAGTAGATCTAGCTGGTCTGTCATAATATAATAGAGACATTAGATCTAGCTGGTCTGTCATAATGTAATAGAGACATTAGATCTAGCTGGTCTGTCATAATATAATAGAGACAGTAGATCTAGCTGGTCTGTCATAATATAATAGAGACAGTAGATCTAGCTGGTCTGTCATAATATAATAGAGACAGTAGATCTAGCTGGTCTGTCATAATATAATAGAGGCAGTAGATCTAGCTGGTCTGTCATTATATAATAGAGACAGTAGATCTAGCTGGTCTGTCATAATATAATAGAGACAGTAGATCTAGCTGGTCTGTCATTATATAATAGAGACAGTAGATCTAGCTGGTCTGTCATAATATAATAGAGACATTAGATCTAGCTGGTCTGTCATAATATAATAGAGACAGTAGATCTAGCTGGTCTGTCATAATATAATAGAGACAGTAGATCTAGCTGGTCTGTCATAATATAATAGAGACAGTAGATCTAGCTGGTCTGTCATAATATAATAGAGACAGTATATCTAGCTGGTCTGTCATAATATAATAGAGACAGTAGATCTAGCTGGTCTGTCATTATATAATAGAGACAGTAGATCTAGCTGGTCTGTCATAATATAATAGAGACAGTAGATCTAGCTGGTCTGTCATAATATAATAGAGACATTAGATCTAGCTGGTCTGTCATAATATAATAGAGACAGTAGATCTAGCTGGTCTGTCATAATATAATAGAGACATTAGATCTAGCTGGTCTGTCATAATATAATAGAGACAGTAGATCTAGCTGGTCTGTCATAATATAATAGATACTGTAGATCTAGCTGGTCTGTCATAATATAATAGAGACATTAGATCTAGCTGGTCTGTCATAATATAATAGAGACAGTAGATCTAGCTGGTCTGTCATAATATAATAGAGACAGTAGATCTAGCTTGTCTGTCATAATATAATAGAGACAGTAGATCTAGCTGGTCTGTCATAATATAATAGAGACATTAGATCAAGCTGGTATGTCATAATATAATACAGACAGTAGATCTTGCAGGTCTGTCATAATATAATAGATACTGTAGATCTAGCTGGCCTGTCGTAATATAATAGATACTGTAGATCTAGCTGGTCTGTCATAATATAATAGAGACATTAGATCTAGCTGGTCTGTCATAATATAATAGAGACAGTATATCTAGCTGGTCTGTCATAAAATAATAGAGACAGTATATCTAGCTGGTCTGTCATAATATAAGAGAGACAGTAGATCTAGCTGGTCTGTCATAATATAATAGATACTGTACATCTAGCTGCTCTGTCATAATATAATAGAGGCAGTAGATCTAGCTGGTCTGTCATTGTATAATAGAGACAGTAGATCTAGCTGGTCTGTCATAATATAATAGAGACATTAGGTCTAGCTGGTCTGTCATAATATATTCGATACTGTAGATCAAGCTGGTCTGTCATAATATAATAGAGACAGTATATCTAGCTGGTCTGTCATAATATAATAGAGACAGTAGATCTAGCTGGTCTGTCATAATATAATAGAGACAGTAGATCTAGCTGGTCTGTCATAATATAATTGAGGCAGTAGATCTAGCTTGTCTGTCATTATATAATAGAGACATTAGATCTAGCTGGTCTGTCATAATGTAATAGAGACAGTAGATCTAGCTGGTCTGTCATAATATAATTGATACTGTAGATCTAGCTGGTCTGTCATAATATAATAGAGGGAGTAGATCTAGCTGGTCTGTCATAATAAAATAGAGACAGTAGATCTAGCTGGTCTGTCATAATATAATAGAGACAGTTTAACTAGCTGGTCTGTCATAATATAATAGAGACAGTAGATCTAATTGGTCTGTCATAATATAATAGAGACAGTAGATCTTGCTGGTCTGTCATAATATAATAGAAACAGTAGATCTAGCTGGTCTGTCATAATATAACAGAGACATTAGATCTAGCTGGTCTGTCATATTGTAATAGAAACAGTAGATCTAGCTGGTCTGTCATAATATAATAGAGACATTCGATCTAGCTGGTCTGTCATAATATAATAGATACTGTAGATCTATCTGGTCTGTCATAATATAATAGAGACAGTAGATCTAGCTGGTCTGTCATAATATAATAGAGACATTAGATCTAGCTGGTCTGTCATAATGTAATAGAGACATTAGATCTAGCTGGTCTGTCATAATATAATAGAGACAGTAGATCTAGCTGGCCTGTCGTAATATAATAGAGACAGTAGATCTAGCTGGTCTGTCATAATATAATAGAGACATTAGATCTAGCTGGTCTGTCATAATATAATAGAGACAGTAGATCTAGCTGGCCTGTCATAATATAATAGATACTGTAGATCTAGCTGGTCTGTCATAATATAATAGAGACAGTATATCTAGCTGGTCTGTCATAATATAATAGAGACAGTAGATCTAGCTGGTCTGTCATAATGTAATAGAGACATTAGATCTAGCTGGTCTGTCATAATATAATAGAGACATTAGATCTAGCTGGTCTGTCATAATATAATAGAGACATGTAGATCTAGCTGGTCTGTCATAATATAATAGAGACATTAGATCTAGCTGGTCTGTCATAATATAATAGAGACATTAGATCTAGCTGGTCTGTCATAATATAATAGAGACATTAGATCTAGCTGGTCTGTCATAATATAATAGAGACATTAGATCTAGCTGGTCTGTCATAATATAATAGAGACATTAGATCTAGCTGGTCTGTCATAATATAATAGAGACATTAGATCTAGCTGGTCTGTCATAATATAATAGAGACATTAGATCTAGCTGGTCTGTCATAATATAATAGAGACATTAGATCTAGCTGGTCTGTCATAATATAATAGAGACATTAGATCTAGCTGGTCTGTCATAATATAATAGAGACATTAGATCTAGCTGGTCTGTCATAATATAATAGAGACATTAGATCTAGCTGGTCTGTCATAATGTAATAGAGACATTAGATCTAGCTGGTCTGTCATAATGTAATAGAGACATTAGATCTAGCTGGTCTGTCATAATGTAATATAGACATTAGATCTAGCTGGTCTGTCATAATGTAATAGAGACATTAGATCTAGCTGGTCTGTCATAATGTAATAGAGACATTAGATCTAGCTGGTCTGTCATAATGTAATAGAGACATTAGATCTAGCTGGTCTGTCATAATGTAATAGAGACATTAGATCTAGCTGGTCTGTCATAATATAATAGAGACATTAGATCTAGCTGGTCTGTCATAATGTAATAGAGACATTAGATCTAGCTGGTCTGTCATAATATAATAGAGACATTAGATCTAGCTGGTCTGTCATAATATAATAGAGACATTAGATCTAGCTGGTCTGTCATAATATAATAGAGACATTAGATCTAGCTGGTCTGTCATAATGTAATAGAGACATTAGATCTAGCTGGTCTGTCATAATATAATAGAGACATTAGATCTAGCTGGTCTGTCATAATATAATAGAGACATTAGATCTAGCTGGTCTGTCATAATGTAATAGAGACATTAGATCTAGCTGGTCTGTCATAATATAATAGAGACATTAGATCTAGCTGGTCTGTCATAATGTAATAGAGACATTAGATCTAGCTGGTCTGTCATAATATAATAGAGACATTAGATCTAGCTGGTCTGTCATTATATAATAGAGACATTAGATCTAGCTGGTCTGTCATAATATAATAGAGACATTAGATCTAGCTGGTCTGTCATAATGTAATAGAGACATTAGATCTAGCTGGTCTGTCATAATATAATAGAGACATTAGATCTAGCTGGTCTGTCATAATGTAATAGAGACATTAGATCTAGCTGGTCTGTCATAATATAATAGAGACATTAGATCTAGCTGGTCTGTCATAATGTAATAGAGACATTAGATCTAGCTGGTCTGTCATTATATAATAGAGACATTAGATCTAGCTGGTCTGTCATAATATAATAGAGACATTAGATCTAGCTGGTCTGTCATAATGTAATAGAGACATTAGATCTAGCTGGTCTGTCATAATGTAATAGAGACATTAGATCTAGCTGGTCTGTCATAATATAATAGAGACATTAGATCTAGCTGGTCTGTCATAATGTAATAGAGACATTAGATCTAGCTGGTCTGTCATAATATAATAGAGACATTAGATCTAGCTGGTCTGTCATAATGTAATAGAGACATTAGATCTAGCTGGTCTGTCATAATGTAATAGAGACATTAGATCTAGCTGGTCTGTCATAATGTAATAGAGACATTAGATCTAGCTGGTCTGTCATAATGTAATAGAGACATTAGATCTAGCTGGTCTGTCATTATATAATAGAGACATTAGATCTAGCTGGTCTGTCATAATATAATAGAGACATTAGATCTAGCTGGTCTGTCATAATATAATAGAGACATTAGATCTAGCTGGTCTGTCATAATATAATAGAGACATTAGATCTAGCTGGTCTGTCATAATATAATAGAGACATTAGATCTAGCTGGTCTGTCATAATATAATAGAGACATTAGATCTAGCTGGTCTGTCATAATGTAATAGAGACATTAGATCTAGCTGGTCTGTCATTATATAATAGAGACATTAGATCTAGCTGGTCTGTCATAATGTAATAGAGACATTAGATCTAGCTGGTCTGTCATAATATAATAGAGACATTAGATCTAGCTGGTCTGTCATAATATAATAGAGACATTAGATCTAGCTGGTCTGTCATAATGTAATAGAGACATTAGATCTAGCTGGTCTGTCATAATATAATAGAGACATTAGATCTAGCTGGTCTGTCATAATATAATAGAGACATTAGATCTAGCTGGTCTGTCATAATATAATAGAGACATTAGATCTAGCTGGTCTGTCATAATATAATAGAGACATTAGATCTAGCTGGTCTGTCATAATATAATAGAGACATTAGATCTAGCTGGTCTGTCATAATGTAATAGAGACATTAGATCTAGCTGGTCTGTCATAATATAATAGAGACATTAGATCTAGCTGGTCTGTCATAATGTAATAGAGACATTAGATCTAGCTGGTCTGTCATAATGTAATAGAGACATTAGATCTAGCTGGTCTGTCATAATATAATAGAGACATTAGATCTAGCTGGTCTGTCATAATATAATAGAGACATTAGATCTAGCTGGTCTGTCATAATGTAATAGAGACATTAGATCTAGCTGGTCTGTCATAATATAATAGAGACATTAGATCTAGCTGGTCTGTCATAATATAATAGAGACATTAGATCTAGCTGGTCTGTCATAATATAATAGAGACATTAGATCTAGCTGGTCTGTCATAATATAATAGAGACATGTAGATCTAGCTGGTCTGTCATAATATAATAGAGACATTAGATCTAGCTGGTCTGTCATAATATAATAGAGACATTAGATCTAGCTGGTCTGTCATAATGTAATAGAGACATTAGATCTAGCTGGTCTGTCATAATATAATAGAGACATGTAGATCTAGCTGGTCTGTCATAATATAATAGAGACATTAGATCTAGCTGGTCTGTCATTATATAATAGAGACATTAGATCTAGCTGGTCTGTCATAATATAATAGAGACATTAGATCTAGCTGGTCTGTCATAATATAATAGAGACATTAGATCTAGCTGGTCTGTCATAATATAATAGAGACATTAGATCTAGCTGGTCTGTCATTATATAATAGAGACATTAGATCTAGCTGGTCTGTCATAATGTAATAGAGACATTAGATCTAGCTGGTCTGTCATAATATAATAGAGACATTAGATCTAGCTGGTCTGTCATAATATAATAGAGACATTAGATCTAGCTGGTCTGTCATAATATAATAGAGACATTAGATCTAGCTGGTCTGTCATAATATAATAGAGACATTAGATCTAGCTGGTCTGTCATAATATAATAGAGACATTAGATCTAGCTGGTCTGTCATAATATAATAGAGACATTAGATCTAGCTGGTCTGTCATAATATAATAGAGACATTAGATCTAGCTGGTCTGTCATAATATAATAGAGACATTAGATCTAGCTGGTCTGTCATAATATAATAGAGACATTAGATCTAGCTGGTCTGTCATAATGTAATAGAGACATTAGATCTAGCTGGTCTGTCATTATATAATAGAGACATTAGATCTAGCTGGTCTGTCATAATATAATAGAGACATTAGATCTAGCTGGTCTGTCATAATATAATAGAGACATGTAGATCTAGCTGGTCTGTCATAATATAATAGAGACATTAGATCTAGCTGGTCTGTCATAATATAATAGAGACATTAGATCTAGCTGGTCTGTCATAATATAATAGAGACATTAGATCTAGCTGGTCTGTCATTATATAATAGAGACATTAGATCTAGCTGGTCTGTCATAATGTAATAGAGACATTAGATCTAGCTGGTCTGTCATTATATAATAGAGACATTAGATCTAGCTGGTCTGTCATAATGTAATATAGACATTAGATCTAGCTGGTCTGTCATAATATAATAGAGACATTAGATCTAGCTGGTCTGTCATTATATAATAGAGACATTAGATCTAGCTGGTCTGTCATAATGTAATAGAGACATTAGATCTAGCTGGTCTGTCATAATATAATAGAGACATGTAGATCTAGCTGGTCTGTCATAATATAATAGAGACAGTAGATCTAGCTGGTCTGTCATAATATAATAGAGACATTAGATCTAGCTGGTCTGTCATAATATAATAGAGACATTAGATCTAGCTGGTCTGTCATAATATAATAGAGACATTAGATCTAGCTGGTCTGTCATAATATAATAGAGACATGTAGATCTAGCTGGTCTGTCATAATATAATAGAGACATTAGATCTAGCTGGTCTGTCATTATATAATAGAGACATTAGATCTAGCTGGTCTGTCATAATATAATAGAGACATTAGATCTAGCTGGTCTGTCATAATATAATAGAGACATGTAGATCTAGCTGGTCTGTCATAATGTAATAGAGACATTAGATCTAGCTGGTCTGTCATAATATAATAGAGACATTAGATCTAGCTGGTCTGTCATAATATAATAGAGACAGTAGATCTAGCTGGTCTGTCATAATATAATAGAGACATGTAGATCTAGCTGGTCTGTCATAATATAATAGAGACATTAGATCTAGCTGGTCTGTCATTATATAATAGAGACAGTAGATCTAGCTGGTTCTGTCATAATATAATAGAGACATTAGATCTAGCTGGTCTGTCATAATGTAATAGAGACATTAGATCTAGCTGGTCTGTCATAATATAATAGAGGCAGTAGATCTAGCTGGTCTGTCATTATATAATAGAGACATTAGATCTAGCTGGTCTGTCATAATGTAATAGAGACATTAGATCTAGCTGGTCTGTCATAATATAATAGAGACATTAGATCTAGCTGGTCTGTCATAATATAATAGAGACATTAGATCTAGCTGGTCTGTCATAATATAATAGAGACAGTAGATCTAGCTGGTCTGTCATAATATAATAGAGACATTAGATCTAGCTGGTCTGTCATAATATAATAGAGACATTAGATCTAGCTGGTCTGTCATTATATAATAGAGACATTAGATCTAGCTGGTCTGTCATAATATAATAGAGACATTAGATCTAGCTGGTCTGTCATAATATAATAGAGACATTAGATCTAGCTGGTCTGTCATAATATAATAGAGACATTAGATCTAGCTGGTCTGTCATAATGTAATAGAGACATTAGATCTAGCTGGTCTGTCATAATATAATAGAGACATTAGATCTAGCTGGTCTGTCATTATATAATAGAGACATTAGATCTAGCTGGTCTGTCATTATATAATAGAGACATTAGATCTAGCTGGTCTGTCATAATGTAATAGAGACAGTAGATCTAGCTGGTCTGTCATAATATAATAGAGACATGTAGATCTAGCTGGTCTGTCATAATATAATAGAGACAGTAGATCTAGCTGGTCTGTCATAATATAATAGAGACAGTAGATCTAGCTGGTCTGTCATAATATAATAGAGACATTAGATCTAGCTGGTCTGTCATAATATAATAGAGACAGTAGATCTAGCTGGTCTGTCATAATATAATAGAGACATTAGATCTAGCTGGTCTGTCATAATGTAATAGAGACATTAGATCTAGCTGGTCTGTCATAATATAATAGAGACATTAGATCTAGCTGGTCTGTCATAATATAATAGAGACATTAGATCTAGCTGGTCTGTCATTATATAATAGAGACATTAGATCTAGCTGGTCTGTCATAATATAATAGAGACATTAGATCTAGCTGGTCTGTCATAATATAATAGAGACATGTAGATCTAGCTGGTCTGTCATAATATAATAGAGACAGTAGATCTAGCTGGTCTGTCATAATATAATAGAGACATGTAGATCTAGCTGGTCTGTCATAATATAATAGAGACAGTAGATCTAGCTGGTCTGTCATAATATAATAGAGACAGTAGATCTAGCTGGTCTGTCATAATGTAATAGAGACATTAGATCTAGCTGGTCTGTCATAATATAATAGAGACATTAGATCTAGCTGGTCTGTCATAATATAATAGAGACATTAGATCTAGCTGGTCTGTCGTAATATAATAGAGACATTAGATCTAGCTGGTCTGTCATAATATAATAGAGACATTAGATCTAGCTGGTCTGTCATAATATAATAGAGACATTATATCTAGCTGGTCTGTCATAATATAATAGAGACATTAGATCTAGCTGGTCTGTCATAATGTAATAGAGACATTAGATCTAGCTGGTCTGTCATTATATAATAGAGACATTAGATCTAGCTGGTCTGTCATAATGTAATAGAGACATTAGATCTAGCTGGTCTGTCATTGTATAATAGAGACATTAGATCTAGCTGGTCTGTCATAATGTAATAGAGACATTAGATCTAGCTGGTCTGTCATAATATAATAGAGACATTAGATCTAGCTGGTCTGTCATAATATAATAGAGACATTAGATCTAGCTGGTCTGTCATAATATAATAGAGACATTAGATCTAGCTGGTCTGTCATAATATAATAGAGACATTAGATCTAGCTGGTCTGTCATAATGTAATATAGACATTAGATCTAGCTGGTCTGTCATAATATAATAGAGACATTAGATCTAGCTGGTCTGTCATAATATAATAGAGACATTAGATCTAGCTGGTCTGTCATAATGTAATAGAGACATTAGATCTAGCTGGTCTGTCATAATATAATAGAGACATGTAGATCTAGCTGGTCTGTCATAATATAATAGAGACATTAGATCTAGCTGGTCTGTCATAATATAATAGAGACATTAGATCTAGCTGGTCTGTCATAATGTAATAGAGACATTAGATCTAGCTGGTCTGTCATAATATAATAGAGACATTAGATCTAGCTGGTCTGTCATAATATAATAGAGACATTAGATCTAGCTGGTCTGTCATAATATAATAGAGACATGTAGATCTAGCTGGTCTGTCATAATATAATAGAGACATTAGATCTAGCTGGTCTGTCATAATATAATAGAGACATTAGATCTAGCTGGTCTGTCATAATATAATAGAGACATTAGATCTAGCTGGTCTGTCATAATATAATAGAGACATGTAGATCTAGCTGGTCTGTCATAATATAATAGAGACATTAGATCTAGCTGGTCTGTCATTATATAATAGAGACATTAGATCTAGCTGGTCTGTCATAATATAATAGAGACATTAGATCTAGCTGGTCTGTCATAATATAATAGAGACATTAGATCTAGCTGGTCTGTCATAATATAATAGAGACAGTAGATCTAGCTGGTCTGTCATAATATAATAGAGACATTAGATCTAGCTGGTCTGTCATAATGTAATAGAGACATTAGATCTAGCTGGTCTGTCATAATATAATAGAGACATGTAGATCTAGCTGGTCTGTCATAATATAATAGAGACAGTAGATCTAGCTGGTCTGTCATAATATAATAGAGACATTAGATCTAGCTGGTCTGTCATAATATAATAGAGACATTAGATCTAGCTGGTCTGTCATAATATAATAGAGACATTAGATCTAGCTGGTCTGTCATAATATAATAGAGACATTAGATCTAGCTGGTCTGTCATAATATAATAGAGACATGTAGATCTAGCTGGTCTGTCATAATATAATAGAGACAGTAGATCTAGCTGGTCTGTCATTATATAATAGAGACAGTAGATCTAGCTGGTCTGTCATAATATAATAGAGACATTAGATCTAGCTGGTCTGTCATAATATAATAGAGACATGTAGATCTAGCTGGTCTGTCATAATATAATAGAGACAGTAGATCTAGCTGGTCTGTCATAATATAATAGAGACATTAGATCTAGCTGGTCTGTCATAATATAATAGAGACAGTAGATCTAGCTGGTCTGTCATAATATAATAGAGACATTAGATCTAGCTGGTCTGTCATAATATAATAGAGACATTAGATCTAGCTGGTCTGTCATTATATAATAGAGACATTAGATCTAGCTGGTCTGTCATAATATAATAGAGACATTAGATCTAGCTGGTCTGTCATAATGTAATATAGACATTAGATCTAGCTGGTCTGTCATAATATAATAGAGACATTAGATCTAGCTGGTCTGTCATTATATAATAGAGACATTAGATCTAGCTGGTCTGTCATAATGTAATAGAGACATTAGATCTAGCTGGTCTGTCATAATATAATAGAGACATTAGATCTAGCTGGTCTGTCATAATATAATAGAGAGAGTAGATCTAGCTGGTCTGTCATAATATAATAGAGACAGTATATCTAGCTGGTCTGTCATAATATAATAGAGACAGTAGATCTAGCTGGTCTGTCATAATATAATAGAGACATTAGATCTAGCTGGTCTGTCATAATATAATAGAGACATTAGATCTAGCTGGTCTGTCATAATATAATAGAGACATTAGATCTAGCTGGTCTGTCATTATATAATAGAGACACTAGATCTAGCTGGTCTGTCATAATATAATAGAGACATTAGATCTAGCTGGTCTGTCATAATATAATAGAGACATTAGATCTAGCTGGTCTGTCATAATATAATAGAGACATTAGATCTAGCTGGTCTGTCATAATATAATAGAGACAGTAGATCTAGCTGGTCTGTCATAATATAATAGAGACATTAGATCTAGCTGGTCTGTCATAATGTAATAGAGACATTAGATCTAGCTGGTCTGTCATAATATAATACAGACAGTAGATCTAGCTGGTCTGTCATAATATAATAGAGACAGTAGATCTAGCTGGTCTGTCATAATATAATAGAGACATTAGATCTAGCTGGTCTGTCATTATATAATAGAGACATTAGATCTAGCTGGTCTGTCATAATATAATAGAGACATTAGATCTAGCTGGTCTGTCATTATATAATAGAGACAGTAGATCTAGCTGGTCTGTCATAATGTAATAGAGACATTAGATCTAGCTGGTCTGTCATAATATAATAGAGACATGTAGATCTAGCTGGTCTGTCATAATATAATAGAGACATTAGATCTAGCTGGTCTGTCATTATATAATAGAGACATTAGATCTAGCTGGTCTGTCATAATATAATAGAGACATTAGATCTAGCTGGTCTGTCATAATATAATAGAGACATGTAGATCTAGCTGGTCTGTCATAATATAATAGAGACAGTAGATCTAGCTGGTCTGTCATAATATAATAGAGACATTAGATCTAGCTGGTCTGTCATAATATAATAGAGACATTAGATCTAGCTGGTCTGTCATAATGTAATAGAGACATTAGATCTAGCTGGTCTGTCATAATATAATAGAGACATTAGATCTAGCTGGTCTGTCATTATATAATAGAGACATTAGATCTAGCTGGTCTGTCATAATGTAATAGAGACAGTAGATCTAGCTGGTCTGTCATAATATAATAGAGACATGTAGATCTAGCTGGTCTGTCATAATATAATAGAGACAGTAGATCTAGCTGGTCTGTCATAATATAATAGAGACAGTAGATCTAGCTGGTCTGTCATAATATAATAGAGACAGTAGATCTAGCTGGTCTGTCATAATATAATAGAGACATTAGATCTAGCTGGTCTGTCATAATATAATAGAGACATTAGATCTAGCTGGTCTGTCATAATATAATAGAGACATGTAGATCTAGCTGGTCTGTCATAATATAATAGAGACATTAGATCTAGCTGGTCTGTCATAATATAATAGAGACATTAGATCTAGCTGGTCTGTCATAATATAATAGAGACAGTAGATCTAGCTGGTCTGTCATAATATAATAGATACTGTAGATCTAGCTGGTCTGTCATAATATAATAGAGACAGTAGATCTAGCTGGTCTGTCATTATATAATAGAGACAGTAGATCTAGCTGGTTCTGTCATAATATAATAGAGACATTAGATCTAGCTGGTCTGTCATAATGTAATAGAGACATTAGATCTAGCTGGTCTGTCATAATATAATAGAGACATTAGATCTAGCTGGTCTGTCATTATATAATAGAGACATTAGATCTAGCTGGTCTGTCATAATGTAATAGAGACAGTAGATCTAGCTGGCCTGTCATAATATAATAGAGACTGTAGATCTAGCTGGTCTGTCATAATGTAATAGAGACATTAGATCTAGCTGGTCTGTCATAATATAATAGAGACATTAGATCTAGCTGGTCTGTCATAATATAATAGAGACAGTAGATCTAGCTGGTCTGTCATAATATAATAGAGACATTAGATCTAGCTGGTCTGTCATAATATAATAGAGACATTAGATCTAGCTGGTCTGTCATAATATAATAGAGACATTAGATCTAGCTGGTCTGTCATAATGTAATAGAGACATTAGATCTAGCTGGTCTGTCATAATATAATAGAGACATTAGATCTAGCTGGTCTGTCATAATATAATAGAGACATTAGATCTAGCTGGTCTGTCATAATATAATAGAGACATGTAGATCTAGCTGGTCTGTCATAATATAATAGAGACAGTAGATCTAGCTGGTCTGTCATAATGTAATAGAGACATTAGATCTAGCTGGTCTGTCATAATGTAATAGAGACATTAGATCTAGCTGGTCTGTCATAATATAATAGATACATGTAGATCTAGCTGGTCTGTCATAATATAATAGAGACATTAGATCTAGCTGGTCTGTCATTATATAATAGAGACATTAGATCTAGCTGGTCTGTCATAATATAATAGAGACATTAGATCTAGCTGGTCTGTCATAATGTAATATAGACATTAGATCTAGCTGGTCTGTCATAATGTAATAGAGACATTAGATCTAGCTGGTCTGTCATAATATAATAGAGACATTAGATCTAGCTGGTCTGTCATAATATAATAGAGACATTAGATCTAGCTGGTCTGTCATAATATAATAGAGACATTAGATCTAGCTGGTCTGTCATAATATAATAGAGAGATTAGATCTAGCTGGTCTGCCATAATGTAATAGAGACATTAGATCTAGCTGGTCTGTCATAATATAATAGAGACAGTAGATCTAGCTGGTCTTTCATAATATAATAGAGACAGTATATCTAGCTGGTCTGTCATAATATAATAGAGACAGTAGATCTAGCTAGCCTGTCATAATATAATAGATACTGTAGATCTAGCTGGTCTGTCATAATATAATAGAGACATTAGATCTAGCTGGTCTGTCATAATATAATAGAGACATTAGATCTAGCTGGTCTGTCATAATATAATAGAGACATTAGATCTAGCTGGTCTGTCATAATATAATAGAGACATTAGATCTAGCTGGTCTGTCATAATATAATAGAGACAGTAGATCTAGCTGGTCTGTCATAATATAATAGAGACAGTAGATCTAGCTGGTCTGTCATTATATAATAGAGACATTAGATCTAGCTGGTCTGTCATAATATAATAGAGACAGTAGATCTAGCTGGTCTGTCATAATATAATAGAGACATGTAGATCTAGCTGGTCTGTCATAATATAATAGAGACATTAGATCTAGCTGGTCTGTCATAATATAATAGAGACATTAGATCTAGCTGGTCTGTCATAATATAATAGAGACATTAGATCTAGCTGGTCTGTCATAATATAATAGAGACATTAGATCTAGCTGGTCTGTCATAATGTAATAGAGACATTAGATCTAGCTGGTCTGTCATAATATAATTGAGACATGTAGATCTAGCTGGTCTGTCATAATATAATAGAGACAGTAGATCTAGCTGGTCTGTCATAATATAATAGAGACATTAGATCTAGCTGGTCTGTCATAATATAATAGAGACATTAGATCTAGCTGGTCTGTCATAATATAATAGAGACATTAGATCTAGCTGGTCTGTCATAATATAATAGAGACATTAGATCTAGCTGGTCTGTCATTATATAATAGAGACATTAGATCTAGCTGGTCTGTCATAATATAATAGAGACATTAGATCTAGCTGGTCTGTCATAATGTAATAGAGACATTAGATCTAGCTGGTCTGTCATTATATAATAGAGGCAGTAGATCTAGCTGGTCTGTCATTATATAATAGAGACATTAGATCTAGCTGGTCTGTCATAATGTAATAGAGACATTAGATCTAGCTGGTCTGTCATAATATAATAGATACATGTAGATCTAGCTGGTCTGTCATAATATAATAGAGACATTAGATCTAGCTGGTCTGTCATAATATAATAGAGACAGTAGATCTAGCTGGTCTGTCATAATATAATAGAGACAGTAGATCTAGCTGGTCTGTCATAATATAATAGAGACAGTAGATCTAGCTGGTCTGTCATAATATAATAGAGACAGTAGATCTAGCTGGTCTGTCATAATATAATAGAGACATGTATATCTAGCTGGTCTGTCATAATATAATAGAGACAGTAGATCTAGCTGGTCTGTCATTATATAATAGAGACATTAGATCTAGCTGGTCTGTCATAATGTAATAGAGACATTAGATCTAGCTGGTCTGTCATAATGTAATAGAGACATTAGATCTAGCTGGTCTGTCATAATGTAATAGAGACATTAGATCTAGCTGGTCTGTCATAATATAATAGAGACATTAGGTCTAGCTGGTCTGTGTAACAGTCCTGACCTGTTTTATGTTAGTTTTTATGTGTTTATTGGTCAGGGCATGTGTTTTGGGTGGGCAGTCTATGTTATTCGTTTCTATGTTGGTTTTGGTTTGCCTGGTATGGCTCTTGATTAGAGGCAGGTGGTTTGCGTTTTCCTCTAATCAAGAGTCATATTTAGGTAGGGCGTTCTCACTGTTTGTTTGTGGGTGATTGTCTCCTGTGTCCGTATGTCTGTTCGTACCACATGGGACTGTAGCGTTTGTTTGTTTCGTTTCGTTTCGATGTCGTCTGTTTTCCTGTACGTAAGTTTATGTTTAGTTATGTAAGTTTATGTTCAGGTTGCGTCAACGTCGTTTTGTTATTTTGTAGTTTGGAAAGTGTTTTGTTTCGTTTCGTGTGCCATCAATATTTATAATAAAGATGGCTTATTTCCCTGAGCCTGCGTTTTGGTCTGAGGATCCTTCTCTCCTCACCTCATCCGAGGATGAGGAGAGCGACAGCCGTTACAGAATCACCCACCAACACGCTAAGACCAAGCGGCAAGGGAAAACGAAACGGAGTAAGGGACAGGAGAAACAAGGATTTCTGGACATGGGAGCAGATATTGTATGGAGATGGACCCTGGTGCTAAACTAGGAGAAGATCGCTGTTCTCAGGAGAGAGGGAGGCAGCCATAGCCCATGGAGCGGTGGTTTGAGGAGGCAGCTGAGGAGACGTGGATGAGCCAAGCCTGGAGAATCAGAGCTCGAAACCGGAGCTATGAGGGAACGCGTCTGGCACGGAAGCCAAAAAAGCCCGTGAGTAATTCCCAAAAATTTCTTGGGGGGGGGCTAGGAGATAGTGGGCCAAGGGCAGGTAGGAGACCTGCGCCCACTTCCCAGGCTTACCGTGGAGAGCGGGAGTACGGGCAGGCGCCGTGTTACGCAGTAGAGCGCACGGTGTCTCCTGTACGAGTGCATAGCCCAGTGCGGGTTATTCCACCTCCCCGCACTGGTAGGGCTAGATTGAGTATTGAGCCAGGTGTCATGAGGCCGGCTCAACGCGTCTGGTCTCCAGTGCGTCTCCTCGGGCCGGCATACATGGCACCTGCCTTACGCATGGTTTCCCCGGTTCGCCTACATAGCCCGGTGCGGGTTATTCCACCTCCCCGCACTGGTCGGGCAACCGGGAGTATTCAACCAGGTAAGGTTGGGCAAGCTCAATGCTCAAGAGTGCCAGTACGCCTCCACGGTCCGGTATTTCCGGCACCACCTCCCCGCCCCAGCCTAGTACCTACAGTGTCTACACTACGCACTAGGCTACCAGTGCGTATCCTGAGCCCTGTTCCTCCTCCACGCACTCTCCCTGTAGTGCGTGTATCTAGCCCGGTGCCTCCAGTTCCGGCCCCACGCACTAAGCTACCAGTGCGTCTCCAGAGCCCTGTACACACTGTATATTCTCCCCCTACTAATCCTGATGTGCTTGTCCTCAGCCCGGCGTCACCAGTGCCGGTACCACGCATCAGGGGTAGAGTAGGCTTTGAGAATACAGTGTGCCCTGTCCCTGCTCCCCGCACTAGTAGGAAGGTGCTTATCATTAGCACGGTGCCTCCAGTTCCGGCACCACGCACCAGGTCTACAGTGCGCCGTATCCGGCCAGAGCCATCCGTCTCACCAGCGCCATCTGAGCCATCCGTCTCCCCAGCGCCATCTGAGCCATCCGTCTCCCCAGCGCCATCTGAGCCATCCGTCTCCCCAGCGCCATCTGAGCCATCCGTCTCCCCAGCGCCATCTGAGCCATCCGTCTCCCCAGCGCCATCTGAGCCATCCGTCTCCCCAGCGCCATCTGAGCCATCCGTCTGCCAGGAGCCTGCAAAGCCGCCCGTCTGCCATGAGCCTGCAAAGCCGCCCGTCTGCCATGAGCCTACAGAGCCGTCAGCCAGACAGGAGCCGCTAGAGCCGTCAGCCAGACAGGATCTGCCAGAGCCGCCAACCAGACAGGATCTGCCAGAGCCGCCAACCAGACAGGATCTGCCAGAGCCGCCAACCAGACAGGATCTGCCAGAGCCGCCTACCAGACAGGATCTGCCAGAGCCGCCAACCAGACAGGATCTGCCAGAGCCGCCAACCAGACAGGATCTGCCAGAGCCGCCAGAGAGCCATGAGCAGCCAGAGCCGTCAGAGAGCCATGAGCAGCCAGAGCCGTCAGAGAGCCATGAGCAGCCAGAGCCGTCAGTGAGCCATGAGCAGCCAGAGCCGTCAGTGAGCCATGAGCAGCCAGAGCCGTCAGAGCGCCATGAGCGTCGAGAGCCGTCAGCCTGCCATGAGCGTCGAGAGCCGTCAGCCTGCCATGAGCGTCGAGAGCCGTCAGCCTGCCATGAGCGTCGAGAGCCGTCAGCCTGCCATGAGCGTAGAGAGCCGTCAGTCTGCCATGAGCGTCGAGAGCCGTCAGCCTGCATGGACCTGCCAGAGCCGTCCAAACAGGACCTGCCAGAGTCCTTCAGCCGGGATCTGCCCCTTGTCCCGGTGTTGCCCCTTGTCCCGGTGTTGCCCCTTGTCCCGGTGTTGCCCCTTGTCCCGGTGTTGCCCCTTGTCCCGGTGCTGCCCCTTGTCCCGGTGCTGCCCCTTGTCCCGGTGCTGCCCCTTGTCCCGGTGCTGCCCCTTATTCCGGTGCTGGTCCTTATCCTGGTGCTGCCCCTTGTTCTGGTGCTGCCCCTTGTCCCGGTGCTACCCCTTGTCCCGGTGCTGCCCCTTGTCCCGGTGCTGCCCCTTGTCCCGGTGCTGCCCCTTATTCCGGTGCTGGTCCTTATCCTGGTGCTGCCCCTTGTTCTGGTGCTGCCCCTTGTCCCGGTGCTACCCCTTGTCCCGGTGCTGCCCCTTGTCCCGGTGCTAGCTGTTTATTTAGGGGAAGGTAGTGTTAGGGTGGTCAGTAGAAGGGGTAGACAGAGGAGGGGAGTGACTATGGTGGTATGGGGACAGCGTCCTGAGCCGGAACCACCACCGTGGTCAACTGCCCACCCGGACCCTCCCCTGGACTTTGTGCTTGTGCGCCCGGCGTGCGCATCTTGAGGGGGGGGTACTGTAACAGTCCTGACCTGTTTTATGTTGTTTTTATGTGTTTATTGGTCAGGGCATGTGTTTTGGGTGGGCAGTCTATGTTATTCGTTTCTATGTTGGTTTTGGTTTGCCTGGTATGGCTCTTGATTAGAGGCAGGTGGTTTGCGTTTTCCTCTAATCAAGAGTCATATTTAGGTAGGGCGTTCTCACTGTTTGTTTGTGGGTGATTGTCTCCTGTGTCCGTATGTCTGTTCGTACCACATGGGACTGTAGCGTTTGTTTGTTTCGTTTCGTTTCGATGTCGTCTGTTTTCCTGTACGTAAGTTTATGTTTAGTTATGTAAGTTTATGTTCAGGTTGCGTCTACGTCGTTTTGTTATTTTGTAGTTTGGAAAGTGTTTTGTTTCGTTTCGTGTGCCATCAATATTTATAATAAAGATGGCTTATTTCCCTGAGCCTGCGTTTTGGTCTGAGGATCCTTCTCTCCTCACCTCATCCGAGGATGAGGAGAGCGACAGCCGTTACAGTCTGTCATAATATAATAGAGACAGTAGATCTAGCTGGTCTGTCATAATATAATAGAGACAGTAGATCTAGCTGGTCTGTCATAATATAATAGAGACAATATATCTAGCTGGTCTGTCATAATATAATAGAGACAGTAGATCTAGCTGGTCTGTCATAATATAATAGAGACTGTAGATCTAGCTGGTCTGTCATAATATAATAGAGACAGTAGATCTAGCTGGTCTGTCATTATATAATAGAGGCAGTAGATCTAGCTGGTTCTGTCATAATATAATAGAGACATTAGATCTAGCTGGTCTGTCATAATGTAATAGAGACATTAGATCTAGCTGGTCTGTCATTATATAATAGAGACATTAGATCTAGCTGGTCTGTCATAATGTAATAGAGACAGTAGATCTAGCTGGTCTGTCATAATATAATAGAGACATGTAGATCTAGCTGGTCTGTCATAATATAATAGAGACAGTAGATCTAGCTGGTCTGTCATAATATAATAGAGACAGTAGATCTAGCTGGTCTGTCATAATATAATAGAGACAGTAGATCTAGCTGGTCTGTCATAATATAATAGAGACATTAGATCTAGCTGGTCTGTCATAATATAATAGAGACATGTAGATCTAGCTGGTCTGTCATAATATAATAGAGACAGTAGATCTAGCTGGTCTGTCATAATATAATAGAGACAGTAGATCTAGCTGGTCTGTCATAATATAATAGAGACAGTAGATCTAGCTGGTCTGTCATTATATAATAGAGACATTAGATCTAGCTGGTCTGTCATAATATAATAGAGACATTAGATCTAGCTGGTCTGTCATAATATAATAGAGACATGTAGATCTAGCTGGTCTGTCATAATATAATAGAGACATTAGATCTAGCTGGTCTGTCATAATATAATAGAGACATTAGATCTAGCTGGTCTGTCATAATATAATAGAGACATTAGATCTAGCTGGTCTGTCATTATATAATAGAGACAGTAGATCTAGCTGGTCTGTCATTATATAATAGAGACATTAGATCTAGCTGGTCTGTCATAATGTAATAGAGACAGTAGATCTAGCTGGTCTGTCATAATATAATAGAGACATGTAGATCTAGCTGGTCTGTCATAATATAATAGAGACAGTAGATCTAGCTGGTCTGTCATAATATAATAGAGACAGTAGATCTAGCTGGTCTGTCATAATATAATAGAGACAGTAGATCTAGCTGGTCTGTCATAATATAATAGAGACAGTAGATCTAGCTGGTCTGTCATAATATAATAGAGACATTAGATCTAGCTGGTCTGTCATAATGTAATAGAGACATTAGATCTAGCTGGTCTGTCATAATATAATAGAGACATTAGATCTAGCTGGTCTGTCATTATATAATAGAGACATTAGATCTAGCTGGTCTGTCATAATATAATAGAGACATTAGATCTAGCTGGTCTGTCATAATATAATAGAGACATTAGATCTAGCTGGTCTGTCATAATATAATAGAGACATGTAGATCTAGCTGGTCTGTCATAATATAATAGAGACATTAGATCTAGCTGGTCTGTCATAATATAATAGAGACATTAGATCTAGCTGGTCTGTCATAATATAATAGAGACAGTAGATCTAGCTGGTCTGTCATAATATAATAGAGACAGTAGATCTAGCTGGTCTGTCATAATATAATAGAGACATGTAGATCTAGCTGGTCTGTCATAATATAATAGAGACATTAGATCTAGCTGGTCTGTCATAATATAATAGAGACATTAGATCTAGCTGGTCTGTCATAATATAATAGAGACATTAGATCTAGCTGGTCTGTCATTATATAATAGAGACATTAGATCTAGCTGGTCTGTCATAATATAATAGAGACATTAGATCTAGCTGGTCTGTCATAATATAATAGAGACATTAGATCTAGCTGGTCTGTCATAATATAATAGAGACAGTAGATCTAGCTGGTCTGTCATAATATAATAGAGACATTAGATCTAGCTGGTCTGTCATAATATAATAGAGACATTAGATCTAGCTGGTCTGTCATAATATAATAGAGACATTAGATCTAGCTGGTCTGTCATTATATAATAGAGACATTAGATCTAGCTGGTCTGTCATAATGTAATAGAGACATTAGATCTAGCTGGTCTGTCATAATATAATAGAGACATTAGATCTAGCTGGTCTGTCATAATATAATAGAGACAGTAGATCTAGCTGGTCTGTCATAATATAATAGAGACAGTAGATCTAGCTGGTCTGTCATAATATAATAGAGACAGTAGATCTAGCTGGTCTGTCATAATATAATAGAGACATTAGATCTAGCTGGTCTGTCATAATATAATAGAGACATTAGATCTAGCTGGTCTGTCATAATGTAATAGAGACATTAGATCTAGCTGGTCTGTCATAATATAATAGAGACATTAGATCTAGCTGGTCTGTCATAATATAATAGAGACATTAGATCTAGCTGGTCTGTCATAATATAATAGAGACATTAGATCTAGCTGGTCTGTCATAATATAATAGAGACATTAGATCTAGCTGGTCTGTCATAATATAATAGAGACATGTAGATCTAGCTGGTCTGTCATAATATAATAGAGACAGTAGATCTAGCTGGTCTGTCATAATATAATAGAGACATTAGATCTAGCTGGTCTGTCATAATATAATAGAGACATTAGATCTAGCTGGTCTGTCATAATATAATAGAGACATTAGATCTAGCTGGTCTGTCATAATATAATAGAGACATGTAGATCTAGCTGGTCTGTCATAATATAATAGAGACAGTAGATCTAGCTGGTCTGTCATAATATAATAGAGACAGTAGATCTAGCTGGTCTGTCATAATATAATAGAGACAGTAGATCTAGCTGGTCTGTCATTATATAATAGAGACATTAGATCTAGCTGGTCTGTCATAATATAATAGAGACATTAGATCTAGCTGGTCTGTCATAATATAATAGAGACATGTAGATCTAGCTGGTCTGTCATAATATAATAGAGACATTAGATCTAGCTGGTCTGTCATAATATAATAGAGACATTAGATCTAGCTGGTCTGTCATAATATAATAGAGACATTAGATCTAGCTGGTCTGTCATTATATAATAGAGACATTAGATCTAGCTGGTCTGTCATTATATAATAGAGACATTAGATCTAGCTGGTCTGTCATAATGTAATAGAGACAGTAGATCTAGCTGGTCTGTCATAATATAATAGAGACATGTAGATCTAGCTGGTCTGTCATAATATAATAGAGACATTAGATCTAGCTGGTCTGTCATAATATAATAGAGACATTAGATCTAGCTGGTCTGTCATAATATAATAGAGACAGTAGATCTAGCTGGTCTGTCATAATATAATAGAGACAGTAGATCTAGCTGGTCTGTCATAATATAATAGAGACATTAGATCTAGCTGGTCTGTCATAATGTAATAGAGACATTAGATCTAGCTGGTCTGTCATAATATAATAGAGACATTAGATCTAGCTGGTCTGTCATTATATAATAGAGACATTAGATCTAGCTGGTCTGTCATAATATAATAGAGACATTAGATCTAGCTGGTCTGTCATAATATAATAGAGACATGTAGATCTAGCTGGTCTGTCATAATATAATAGAGACAGTAGATCTAGCTGGTCTGTCATAATATAATAGAGACAATAGATCTAGCTGGTCTGTCATAATATAATAGAGACAGTAGATCTAGCTGGTCTGTCATAATATAATAGAGACATGTAGATCTAGCTGGTCTGTCATAATATAATAGAGACAGTAGATCTAGCTGGTCTGTCATTATATAATAGAGACATTAGATCTAGCTGGTCTGTCATAATATAATAGAGACATTAGATCTAGCTGGTCTGTCATAATGTAATAGAGACATTAGATCTAGCTGGTCTGTCATAATATAATAGAGACATTAGATCTAGCTGGTCTGTCATAATGTAATAGAGACATTAGATCTAGCTGGTCTGTCATAATATAATAGAGACATTAGATCTAGCTGGTCTGTCATAATATAATAGAGACATTAGATCTAGCTGGTCTGTCATAATATAATAGAGACATTAGATCTAGCTGGTCTGTCATAATATAATAGAGACATTAGATCTAGCTGGTCTGTCATTATATAATAGAGACATTAGATCTAGCTGGTCTGTCATAATATAATAGAGACATTAGATCTAGCTGGTCTGTCATAATATAATAGAGACATGTAGATCTAGCTGGTCTGTCATAATATAATAGAGACATGTAGATCTAGCTGGTCTGTCATAATATAATAGAGACATTAGATCTAGCTGGTCTGTCATAATATAATAGAGACATTAGATCTAGCTGGTCTGTCATAATATAATAGAGACATTAGATCTAGCTGGTCTGTCATAATATAATAGAGACATTAGATCTAGCTGGTCTGTCATAATGTAATAGAGACATTAGATCTAGCTGGTCTGTCATAATGTAATAGAGACATTAGATCTAGCTGGTCTGTCATAATATAATAGAGACATTAGATCTAGCTGGTCTGTCATTATATAATAGAGACATTAGATCTAGCTGGTCTGTCATAATGTAATAGAGACATTAGATCTAGCTGGTCTGTCATAATATAATAGAGACATGTAGATCTAGCTGGTCTGTCATAATATAATAGAGACATTAGATCTAGCTGGTCTGTCATAATATAATAGAGACATTAGATCTAGCTGGTCTGTCATAATATAATAGAGACATTAGATCTAGCTGGTCTGTCATAATATAATAGAGACAGTAGATCTAGCTGGTCTGTCATAATATAATAGAGACATTAGATCTAGCTGGTCTGTCATTATATAATAGAGACATTAGATCTAGCTGGTCTGTCATAATATAATAGAGACATTAGATCTAGCTGGTCTGTCATAATATAATAGAGACATTAGATCTAGCTGGTCTGTCATAATGTAATAGAGACATTAGATCTAGCTGGTCTGTCATAATATAATAGAGACATTAGATCTAGCTGGTCTGTCATAATATAATAGAGACATTAGATCTAGCTGGTCTGTCATAATATAATAGAGACATTAGATCTAGCTGGTCTGTCATAATATAATAGAGACATTAGATCTAGCTGGTCTGTCATTATATAATAGAGACATTAGATCTAGCTGGTCTGTCATAATATAATAGAGACATTAGATCTAGCTGGTCTGTCATAATGTAATAGAGACATTAGATCTAGCTGGTCTGTCATAATATAATAGAGACATTAGATCTAGCTGGTCTGTCATAATATAATAGAGACATTAGATCTAGCTGGTCTGTCATAATATAATAGAGACATTAGATCTAGCTGGTCTGTCATTATATAATAGAGACATTAGATCTAGCTGGTCTGTCATAATGTAATAGAGACATTAGATCTAGCTGGTCTGTCATAATATAATAGAGACATTAGATCTAGCTGGTCTGTCATAATATAATAGAGACATTAGATCTAGCTGGTCTGTCATAATATAATAGAGACATTAGATCTAGCTGGTCTGTCATAATATAATAGAGACATTAGATCTAGCTGGTCTGTCATAATATAATAGAGACATTAGATCTAGCTGGTCTGTCATAATATAATAGAGACATTAGATCTAGCTGGTCTGTCATTATATAATAGAGACATTAGATCTAGCTGGTCTGTCATAATATAATAGAGACATTAGATCTAGCTGGTCTGTCATAATGTAATAGAGACATTAGATCTAGCTGGTCTGTCATAATATAATAGAGACATTAGATCTAGCTGGTCTGTCATTATATAATAGAGACATTAGATCTAGCTGGTCTGTCATAATATAATAGAGACATTAGATCTAGCTGGTCTGTCATAATATAATAGAGACATTAGATCTAGCTGGTCTGTCATTATATAATAGAGACATTAGATCTAGCTGGTCTGTCATAATATAATAGAGACATTAGATCTAGCTGGTCTGTCATAATATAATAGAGACATTAGATCTAGCTGGTCTGTCATTATATAATAGAGACATTAGATCTAGCTGGTCTGTCATAATATAATAGAGACATTAGATCTAGCTGGTCTGTCATAATATAATAGAGACATTAGATCTAGCTGGTCTGTCATAATATAATAGAGACATTAGATCTAGCTGGTCTGTCATAATATAATAGAGACATTAGATCTAGCTGGTCTGTCATAATATAATAGAGACATTAGATCTAGCTGGTCTGTCATAATATAATAGAGACATTAGATCTAGCTGGTCTGTCATAATATAATAGAGACATTAGATCTAGCTGGTCTGTCATAATATAATAGAGACATTAGATCTAGCTGGTCTGTCATAATATAATAGAGACATTAGATCTAGCTGGTCTGTCATAATATAATAGAGACATTAGATCTAGCTGGTCTGTCATAATATAATAGAGACATTAGATCTAGCTGGTCTGTCATAATATAATAGAGACATTAGATCTAGCTGGTCTGTCATAATATAATAGAGACATTAGATCTAGCTGGTCTGTCATTATATAATAGAGACATTAGATCTAGCTGGTCTGTCATAATGTAATAGAGACATTAGATCTAGCTGGTCTGTCATAATATAATAGAGACATTAGATCTAGCTGGTCTGTCATAATATAATAGAGACATTAGATCTAGCTGGTCTGTCATAATGTAATAGAGACATTAGATCTAGCTGGTCTGTCATAATATAATAGAGACATTAGATCTAGCTGGTCTGTCATTATATAATAGAGACATTAGATCTAGCTGGTCTGTCATAATGTAATAGAGACATTAGATCTAGCTGGTCTGTCATAATATAATAGAGACATTAGATCTAGCTGGTCTGTCATAATATAATAGAGACATTAGATCTAGCTGGTCTGTCATAATATAATAGAGACATTAGATCTAGCTGGTCTGTCATAATATAATAGAGACATTAGATCTAGCTGGTCTGTCATAATGTAATAGAGACATTAGATCTAGCTGGTCTGTCATAATATAATAGAGACATTAGATCTAGCTGGTCTGTCATAATGTAATAGAGACATTAGATCTAGCTGGTCTGTCATTATATAATAGAGACATTAGATCTAGCTGGTCTGTCATAATATAATAGAGACATTAGATCTAGCTGGTCTGTCATAATGTAATAGAGACATTAGATCTAGCTGGTCTGTCATAATATAATAGAGACATTAGATCTAGCTGGTCTGTCATAATATAATAGAGACATTAGATCTAGCTGGTCTGTCATAATATAATAGAGACATTAGATCTAGCTGGTCTGTCATAATATAATAGAGACATTAGATCTAGCTGGTCTGTCATAATATAATAGAGACATTAGATCTAGCTGGTCTGTCATAATATAATAGAGACATTAGATCTAGCTGGTCTGTCATAATATAATAGAGACATTAGATCTAGCTGGTCTGTCATAATATAATAGAGACATTAGATCTAGCTGGTCTGTCATAATATAATAGAGACATTAGATCTAGCTGGTCTGTCATAATATAATAGAGACATTAGATCTAGCTGGTCTGTCATAATATAATAGAGACATTAGATCTAGCTGGTCTGTCATAATGTAATAGAGACATTAGATCTAGCTGGTCTGTCATAATATAATAGAGACATTAGATCTAGCTGGTCTGTCATAATGTAATAGAGACATTAGATCTAGCTGGTCTGTCATAATATAATAGAGACATTAGATCTAGCTGGTCTGTCATAATATAATAGAGACATTAGATCTAGCTGGTCTGTCATAATGTAATAGAGACATTAGATCTAGCTGGTCTGTCATAATATAATAGAGACATTAGATCTAGCTGGTCTGTCATAATATAATAGAGACATTAGATCTAGCTGGTCTGTCATAATATAATAGAGACATTAGATCTAGCTGGTCTGTCATAATGTAATAGAGACATTAGATCTAGCTGGTCTGTCATTATATAATAGAGACATTAGATCTAGCTGGTCTGTCATAATATAATAGAGACATTAGATCTAGCTGGTCTGTCATAATGTAATAGAGACATTAGATCTAGCTGGTCTGTCATAATATAATAGAGACATTAGATCTAGCTGGTCTGTCATTATATAATAGAGACATTAGATCTAGCTGGTCTGTCATAATGTAATAGAGACATTAGATCTAGCTGGTCTGTCATAATATAATAGAGACATTAGATCTAGCTGGTCTGTCATAATGTAATAGAGACATTAGATCTAGCTGGTCTGTCATTATATAATAGAGACATTAGATCTAGCTGGTCTGTCATAATGTAATAGAGACATTAGATCTAGCTGGTCTGTCATAATATAATAGAGACATTAGATCTAGCTGGTCTGTCATAATGTAATAGAGACATTAGATCTAGCTGGTCTGTCATAATGTAATAGAGACATTAGATCTAGCTGGTCTGTCATTATATAATAGAGACATTAGATCTAGCTGGTCTGTCATAATATAATAGAGACATTAGATCTAGCTGGTCTGTCATAATGTAATAGAGACATTAGATCTAGCTGGTCTGTCATTATATAATAGAGACATTAGATCTAGCTGGTCTGTCATAATATAATAGAGACATTAGATCTAGCTGGTCTGTCATAATGTAATAGAGACATTAGATCTAGCTGGTCTGTCATAATGTAATAGAGACATTAGATCTAGCTGGTCTGTCATAATGTAATAGAGACATTAGATCTAGCTGGTCTGTCATAATGTAATAGAGACATTAGATCTAGCTGGTCTGTCATAATATAATAGAGACATTAGATCTAGCTGGTCTGTCATTATATAATAGAGACATTAGATCTAGCTGGTCTGTCATAATATAATAGAGACATTAGATCTAGCTGGTCTGTCATTATATAATAGAGACATTAGATCTAGCTGGTCTGTCATAATATAATAGAGACATTAGATCTAGCTGGTCTGTCATAATATAATAGAGACATTAGATCTAGCTGGTCTGTCATAATGTAATAGAGACATTAGATCTAGCTGGTCTGTCATAATATAATAGAGACATTAGATCTAGCTGGTCTGTCATAATATAATAGAGACATTAGATCTAGCTGGTCTGTCATAATATAATAGAGACATTAGATCTAGCTGGTCTGTCATAATATAATAGAGACATTAGATCTAGCTGGTCTGTCATTATATAATAGAGACATTAGATCTAGCTGGTCTGTCATTATATAATAGAGACATTAGATCTAGCTGGTCTGTCATAATGTAATAGAGACATTAGATCTAGCTGGTCTGTCATAATATAATAGAGACATTAGATCTAGCTGGTCTGTCATAATATAATAGAGACATTAGATCTAGCTGGTCTGTCATAATATAATAGAGACATTAGATCTAGCTGGTCTGTCATAATGTAATAGAGACATTAGATCTAGCTGGTCTGTCATAATGTAATAGAGACATTAGATCTAGCTGGTCTGTCATAATGTAATAGAGACATTAGATCTAGCTGGTCTGTCATAATGTAATAGAGACATTAGATCTAGCTGGTCTGTCATAATGTAATAGAGACATTAGATCTAGCTGGTCTGTCATAATGTAATAGAGACATTAGATCTAGCTGGTCTGTCATAATGTAATAGAGACATTAGATCTAGCTGGTCTGTCATAATATAATAGAGACATTAGATCTAGCTGGTCTGTCATAATATAATAGAGACATTAGATCTAGCTGGTCTGTCATAATGTAATAGAGACATTAGATCTAGCTGGTCTGTCATAATATAATAGAGACATTAGATCTAGCTGGTCTGTCATAATGTAATAGAGACATTAGATCTAGCTGGTCTGTCATAATGTAATAGAGACATTAGATCTAGCTGGTCTGTCATTATATAATAGAGACATTAGATCTAGCTGGTCTGTCATAATATAATAGAGACATTAGATCTAGCTGGTCTGTCATAATGTAATAGAGACATTAGATCTAGCTGGTCTGTCATAATGTAATAGAGACATTAGATCTAGCTGGTCTGTCATTATGTAATAGAGACATTAGATCTAGCTGGTCTGTCATAATGTAATAGAGACATTAGATCTAGCTGGTCTGTCATAATATAATAGAGACATTAGATCTAGCTGGTCTGTCATAATATAATAGAGACATTAGATCTAGCTGGTCTGTCATTATATAATAGAGACATTAGATCTAGCTGGTCTGTCATTATATAATAGAGACATTAGATCTAGCTGGTCTGTCATAATGTAATAGAGACATTAGATCTAGCTGGTCTGTCATTATATAATAGAGACATTAGATCTAGCTGGTCTGTCATTATATAATAGAGACATTAGATCTAGCTGGTCTGTCATAATGTAATAGAGACATTAGATCTAGCTGGTCTGTCATAATATAATAGAGACATTAGATCTAGCTGGTCTGTCATAATGTAATAGAGACATTAGATCTAGCTGGTCTGTCATTATATAATAGAGACATTAGATCTAGCTGGTCTGTCATTATATAATAGAGACATTAGATCTAGCTGGTCTGTCATAATGTAATAGAGACATTAGATCTAGCTGGTCTGTCATTATATAATAGAGACATTAGATCTAGCTGGTCTGTCATAATGTAATAGAGACATTAGATCTAGCTGGTCTGTCATAATGTAATAGAGACATTAGATCTAGCTGGTCTGTCATTATATAATAGAGACATTAGATCTAGCTGGTCTGTCATAATGTAATAGAGACATTAGATCTAGCTGGTCTGTCATAATGTAATAGAGACATTAGATCTAGCTGGTCTGTCATAATGTAATAGAGACATTAGATCTAGCTGGTCTGTCATAATGTAATAGAGACATTAGATCTAGCTGGTCTGTCATAATGTAATAGAGACATTAGATCTAGCTGGTCTGTCATAATGTAATAGAGACATTAGATCTAGCTGGTCTGTCATAATGTAATAGAGACATTAGATCTAGCTGGTCTGTCATAATGTAATAGAGACATTAGATCTAGCTGGTCTGTCATAATGTAATAGAGACATTAGATCTAGCTGGTCTGTCATTATATAATAGAGACATTAGATCTAGCTGGTCTGTCATAATGTAATAGAGACATTAGATCTAGCTGGTCTGTCATTATATAATAGAGACATTAGATCTAGCTGGTCTGTCATAATGTAATAGAGACATTAGATCTAGCTGGTCTGTCATAATGTAATAGAGACATTAGATCTAGCTGGTCTGTCATAATGTAATAGAGACATTAGATCTAGCTGGTCTGTCATAATGTAATAGAGACATTAGATCTAGCTGGTCTGTCATAATGTAATAGAGACATTAGATCTAGCTGGTCTGTCATAATATAATAGAGACATTAGATCTAGCTGGTCTGTCATTATATAATAGAGACATTAGATCTAGCTGGTCTGTCATAATGTAATAGAGACATTAGATCTAGCTGGTCTGTCATAATGTAATAGAGACATTAGATCTAGCTGGTCTGTCATTATATAATAGAGACATTAGATCTAGCTGGTCTGTCATTATATAATAGAGACATTAGATCTAGCTGGTCTGTCATTATATAATAGAGACATTAGATCTAGCTGGTCTGTCATAATGTAATAGAGACATTAGATCTAGCTGGTCTGTCATTATGTAATAGAGACATTAGATCTAGCTGGTCTGTCATAATGTAATAGAGACATTAGATCTAGCTGGTCTGTCATAATGTAATAGAGACATTAGATCTAGCTGGTCTGTCATAATGTAATAGAGACATTAGATCTAGCTGGTCTGTCATAATGTAATAGAGACATTAGATCTAGCTGGTCTGTCATAATGTAATAGAGACATTAGATCTAGCTGGTCTGTCATTATGTAATAGAGACATTAGATCTAGCTGGTCTGTCATTATATAATAGAGACATTAGATCTAGCTGGTCTGTCATAATGTAATAGAGACATTAGATCTAGCTGGTCTGTCATTATATAATAGAGACATTAGATCTAGCTGGTCTGTCATTATATAATAGAGACATTAGATCTAGCTGGTCTGTCATAATGTAATAGAGACATTAGATCTAGCTGGTCTGTCATAATGTAATAGAGACATTAGATCTAGCTGGTCTGTCATAATGTAATAGAGACATTAGATCTAGCTGGTCTGTCATAATGTAATAGAGACATTAGATCTAGCTGGTCTGTCATTATATAATAGAGACATTAGATCTAGCTGGTCTGTCATAATGTAATAGAGACATTAGATCTAGCTGGTCTGTCATAATGTAATAGAGACATTAGATCTAGCTGGTCTGTCATTATGTAATAGAGACATTAGATCTAGCTGGTCTGTCATAATGTAATAGAGACATTAGATCTAGCTGGTCTGTCATAATGTAATAGAGACATTAGATCTAGCTGGTCTGTCATTATATAATAGAGACATTAGATCTAGCTGGTCTGTCATAATGTAATAGAGACATTAGATCTAGCTGGTCTGTCATAATGTAATAGAGACATTAGATCTAGCTGGTCTGTCATAATATAATAGAGACATTAGATCTAGCTGGTCTGTCATAATGTAATAGAGACATTAGATCTAGCTGGTCTGTCATTATATAATAGAGACATTAGATCTAGCTGGTCTGTCATAATGTAATAGAGACATTAGATCTAGCTGGTCTGTCATAATGTAATAGAGACATTAGATCTAGCTGGTCTGTCATAATGTAATAGAGACATTAGATCTAGCTGGTCTGTCATAATGTAATAGAGACATTAGATCTAGCTGGTCTGTCATTATATAATAGAGACATTAGATCTAGCTGGTCTGTCATTATATAATAGAGACATTAGATCTAGCTGGTCTGTCATAATGTAATAGAGACATTAGATCTAGCTGGTCTGTCATAATGTAATAGAGACATTAGATCTAGCTGGTCTGTCATTATATAATAGAGACATTAGATCTAGCTGGTCTGTCATTATATAATAGAGACATTAGATCTAGCTGGTCTGTCATAATGTAATAGAGACATTAGATCTAGCTGGTCTGTCATAATGTAATAGAGACATTAGATCTAGCTGGTCTGTCATAATGTAATAGAGACATTAGATCTAGCTGGTCTGTCATTATATAATAGAGACATTAGATCTAGCTGGTCTGTCATAATGTAATAGAGACATTAGATCTAGCTGGTCTGTCATAATGTAATAGAGACATTAGATCTAGCTGGTCTGTCATAATGTAATAGAGACATTAGATCTAGCTGGTCTGTCATAATGTAATAGAGACATTAGATCTAGCTGGTCTGTCATAATGTAATAGAGACATTAGATCTAGCTGGTCTGTCATAATGTAATAGAGACATTAGATCTAGCTGGTCTGTCATAATGTAATAGAGACATTAGATCTAGCTGGTCTGTCATAATGTAATAGAGACATTAGATCTAGCTGGTCTGTCATTATATAATAGAGACATTAGATCTAGCTGGTCTGTCATAATGTAATAGAGACATTAGATCTAGCTGGTCTGTCATAATGTAATAGAGACATTAGATCTAGCTGGTCTGTCATAATGTAATAGAGACATTAGATCTAGCTGGTCTGTCATAATGTAATAGAGACATTAGATCTAGCTGGTCTGTCATAATGTAATAGAGACATTAGATCTAGCTGGTCTGTCATTATATAATAGAGACATTAGATCTAGCTGGTCTGTCATTATATAATAGAGACATTAGATCTAGCTGGTCTGTCATAATGTAATAGAGACATTAGATCTAGCTGGTCTGTCATTATATAATAGAGACATTAGATCTAGCTGGTCTGTCATTATATAATAGAGACATTAGATCTAGCTGGTCTGTCATAATGTAATAGAGACATTAGATCTAGCTGGTCTGTCATAATGTAATAGAGACATTAGATCTAGCTGGTCTGTCATAATGTAATAGAGACATTAGATCTAGCTGGTCTGTCATAATGTAATAGAGACATTAGATCTAGCTGGTCTGTCATAATGTAATAGAGACATTAGATCTAGCTGGTCTGTCATAATGTAATAGAGACATTAGATCTAGCTGGTCTGTCATAATATAATAGAGACATTAGATCTAGCTGGTCTGTCATAATGTAATAGAGACATTAGATCTAGCTGGTCTGTCATAATGTAATAGAGACATTAGATCTAGCTGGTCTGTCATAATGTAATAGAGACATTAGATCTAGCTGGTCTGTCATAATGTAATAGAGACATTAGATCTAGCTGGTCTGTCATAATATAATAGAGACATTAGATCTAGCTGGTCTGTCATAATGTAATAGAGACATTAGATCTAGCTGGTCTGTCATAATGTAATAGAGACATTAGATCTAGCTGGTCTGTCATAATGTAATAGAGACATTAGATCTAGCTGGTCTGTCATAATATAATAGAGACATTAGATCTAGCTGGTCTGTCATAATGTAATAGAGACATTAGATCTAGCTGGTCTGTCATTATATAATAGAGACATTAGATCTAGCTGGTCTGTCATAATGTAATAGAGACATTAGATCTAGCTGGTCTGTCATTATATAATAGAGACATTAGATCTAGCTGGTCTGTCATTATATAATAGAGACATTAGATCTAGCTGGTCTGTCATAATGTAATAGAGACATTAGATCTAGCTGGTCTGTCATTATATAATAGAGACATTAGATCTAGCTGGTCTGTCATAATGTAATAGAGACATTAGATCTAGCTGGTCTGTCATAATGTAATAGAGACATTAGATCTAGCTGGTCTGTCATAATGTAATAGAGACATTAGATCTAGCTGGTCTGTCATTATATAATAGAGACATTAGATCTAGCTGGTCTGTCATTATATAATAGAGACATTAGATCTAGCTGGTCTGTCATAATGTAATAGAGACATTAGATCTAGCTGGTCTGTCATAATGTAATAGAGACATTAGATCTAGCTGGTCTGTCATAATGTAATAGAGACATTAGATCTAGCTGGTCTGTCATAATATAATAGAGACATTAGATCTAGCTGGTCTGTCATAATGTAATAGAGACATTAGATCTAGCTGGTCTGTCATTATATAATAGAGACATTAGATCTAGCTGGTCTGTCATAATGTAATAGAGACATTAGATCTAGCTGGTCTGTCATTATATAATAGAGACATTAGATCTAGCTGGTCTGTCATAATGTAATAGAGACATTAGATCTAGCTGGTCTGTCATTATATAATAGAGACATTAGATCTAGCTGGTCTGTCATTATATAATAGAGACATTAGATCTAGCTGGTCTGTCATAATGTAATAGAGACATTAGATCTAGCTGGTCTGTCATAATGTAATAGAGACATTAGATCTAGCTGGTCTGTCATAATGTAATAGAGACATTAGATCTAGCTGGTCTGTCATAATGTAATAGAGACATTAGATCTAGCTGGTCTGTCATAATGTAATAGAGACATTAGATCTAGCTGGTCTGTCATAATGTAATAGAGACATTAGATCTAGCTGGTCTGTCATAATATAATAGAGACATTAGATCTAGCTGGTCTGTCATAATGTAATAGAGACATTAGATCTAGCTGGTCTGTCATAATGTAATAGAGACATTAGATCTAGCTGGTCTGTCATAATGTAATAGAGACATTAGATCTAGCTGGTCTGTCATAATGTAATAGAGACATTAGATCTAGCTGGTCTGTCATAATGTAATAGAGACATTAGATCTAGCTGGTCTGTCATTATATAATAGAGACATTAGATCTAGCTGGTCTGTCATAATGTAATAGAGACATTAGATCTAGCTGGTCTGTCATTATATAATAGAGACATTAGATCTAGCTGGTCTGTCATAATATAATAGAGACATTAGATCTAGCTGGTCTGTCATTATATAATAGAGACATTAGATCTAGCTGGTCTGTCATTATATAATAGAGACATTAGATCTAGCTGGTCTGTCATAATGTAATAGAGACATTAGATCTAGCTGGTCTGTCATAATGTAATAGAGACATTAGATCTAGCTGGTCTGTCATAATGTAATAGAGACATTAGATCTAGCTGGTCTGTCATAATGTAATAGAGACATTAGATCTAGCTGGTCTGTCATTATATAATAGAGACATTAGATCTAGCTGGTCTGTCATAATGTAATAGAGACATTAGATCTAGCTGGTCTGTCATAATATAATAGAGACATTAGATCTAGCTGGTCTGTCATAATATAATAGAGACATTAGATCTAGCTGGTCTGTCATAATGTAATAGAGACATTAGATCTAGCTGGTCTGTCATAATATAATAGAGACATTAGATCTAGCTGGTCTGTCATAATGTAATAGAGACATTAGATCTAGCTGGTCTGTCATAATGTAATAGAGACATTAGATCTAGCTGGTCTGTCATAATATAATAGAGACATTAGATCTAGCTGGTCTGTCATAATATAATAGAGACATTAGATCTAGCTGGTCTGTCATAATATAATAGAGACATTAGATCTAGCTGGTCTGTCATAATGTAATAGAGACATTAGATCTAGCTGGTCTGTCATAATATAATAGAGACATTAGATCTAGCTGGTCTGTCATAATGTAATAGAGACATTAGATCTAGCTGGTCTGTCATAATGTAATAGAGACATTAGATCTAGCTGGTCTGTCATTATATAATAGAGACATTAGATCTAGCTGGTCTGTCATAATATAATAGAGACATTAGATCTAGCTGGTCTGTCATAATATAATAGAGACATTAGATCTAGCTGGTCTGTCATAATGTAATAGAGACATTAGATCTAGCTGGTCTGTCATTATATAATAGAGACATTAGATCTAGCTGGTCTGTCATAATGTAATAGAGACATTAGATCTAGCTGGTCTGTCATTATATAATAGAGACATTAGATCTAGCTGGTCTGTCATAATGTAATAGAGACATTAGATCTAGCTGGTCTGTCATTATATAATAGAGACATTAGATCTAGCTGGTCTGTCATTATATAATAGAGACATTAGATCTAGCTGGTCTGTCATAATGTAATAGAGACATTAGATCTAGCTGGTCTGTCATAATGTAATAGAGACATTAGATCTAGCTGGTCTGTCATAATGTAATAGAGACATTAGATCTAGCTGGTCTGTCATAATGTAATAGAGACATTAGATCTAGCTGGTCTGTCATAATGTAATAGAGACATTAGATCTAGCTGGTCTGTCATAATGTAATAGAGACATTAGATCTAGCTGGTCTGTCATAATGTAATAGAGACATTAGATCTAGCTGGTCTGTCATAATGTAATAGAGACATTAGATCTAGCTGGTCTGTCATAATGTAATAGAGACATTAGATCTAGCTGGTCTGTCATAATGTAATAGAGACATTAGATCTAGCTGGTCTGTCATAATGTAATAGAGACATTAGATCTAGCTGGTCTGTCATAATATAATAGAGACATTAGATCTAGCTGGTCTGTCATAATATAATAGAGACATTAGATCTAGCTGGTCTGTCATAATGTAATAGAGACATTAGATCTAGCTGGTCTGTCATTATATAATAGAGACATTAGATCTAGCTGGTCTGTCATAATGTAATAGAGACATTAGATCTAGCTGGTCTGTCATAATATAATAGAGACATTAGATCTAGCTGGTCTGTCATAATATAATAGAGACATTAGATCTAGCTGGTCTGTCATAATATAATAGAGACATTAGATCTAGCTGGTCTGTCATAATGTAATAGAGACATTAGATCTAGCTGGTCTGTCATTATATAATAGAGACATTAGATCTAGCTGGTCTGTCATAATATAATAGAGACATTAGATCTAGCTGGTCTGTCATAATGTAATAGAGACATTAGATCTAGCTGGTCTGTCATAATATAATAGAGACATTAGATCTAGCTGGTCTGTCATAATGTAATAGAGACATTAGATCTAGCTGGTCTGTCATAATGTAATAGAGACATTAGATCTAGCTGGTCTGTCATAATGTAATAGAGACATTAGATCTAGCTGGTCTGTCATTATATAATAGAGACATTAGATCTAGCTGGTCTGTCATTATATAATAGAGACATTAGATCTAGCTGGTCTGTCATAATGTAATAGAGACATTAGATCTAGCTGGTCTGTCATTATATAATAGAGACATTAGATCTAGCTGGTCTGTCATAATGTAATAGAGACATTAGATCTAGCTGGTCTGTCATAATGTAATAGAGACATTAGATCTAGCTGGTCTGTCATAATGTAATAGAGACATTAGATCTAGCTGGTCTGTCATTATATAATAGAGACATTAGATCTAGCTGGTCTGTCATAATGTAATAGAGACATTAGATCTAGCTGGTCTGTCATTATATAATAGAGACATTAGATCTAGCTGGTCTGTCATAATGTAATAGAGACATTAGATCTAGCTGGTCTGTCATAATATAATAGAGACATTAGATCTAGCTGGTCTGTCATAATGTAATAGAGACATTAGATCTAGCTGGTCTGTCATAATATAATAGAGACATTAGATCTAGCTGGTCTGTCATAATGTAATAGAGACATTAGATCTAGCTGGTCTGTCATTATATAATAGAGACATTAGATCTAGCTGGTCTGTCATAATGTAATAGAGACATTAGATCTAGCTGGTCTGTCATTATATAATAGAGACATTAGATCTAGCTGGTCTGTCATAATATAATAGAGACATTAGATCTAGCTGGTCTGTCATAATGTAATAGAGACATTAGATCTAGCTGGTCTGTCATAATATAATAGAGACATTAGATCTAGCTGGTCTGTCATAATGTAATAGAGACATTAGATCTAGCTGGTCTGTCATAATGTAATAGAGACATTAGATCTAGCTGGTCTGTCATAATATAATAGAGACATTAGATCTAGCTGGTCTGTCATTATATAATAGAGACATTAGATCTAGCTGGTCTGTCATAATGTAATAGAGACATTAGATCTAGCTGGTCTGTCATAATATAATAGAGACATTAGATCTAGCTGGTCTGTCATAATGTAATAGAGACATTAGATCTAGCTGGTCTGTCATTATATAATAGAGACATTAGATCTAGCTGGTCTGTCATAATGTAATAGAGACATTAGATCTAGCTGGTCTGTCATTATATAATAGAGACATTAGATCTAGCTGGTCTGTCATAATGTAATAGAGACATTAGATCTAGCTGGTCTGTCATAATGTAATAGAGACATTAGATCTAGCTGGTCTGTCATTATATAATAGAGACATTAGATCTAGCTGGTCTGTCATTATATAATAGAGACATTAGATCTAGCTGGTCTGTCATAATGTAATAGAGACATTAGATCTAGCTGGTCTGTCATAATGTAATAGAGACATTAGATCTAGCTGGTCTGTCATAATATAATAGAGACATTAGATCTAGCTGGTCTGTCATAATATAATAGAGACATTAGATCTAGCTGGTCTGTCATAATATAATAGAGACATTAGATCTAGCTGGTCTGTCATAATGTAATAGAGACATTAGATCTAGCTGGTCTGTCATAATATAATAGAGACATTAGATCTAGCTGGTCTGTCATTATATAATAGAGACATTAGATCTAGCTGGTCTGTCATAATGTAATAGAGACATTAGATCTAGCTGGTCTGTCATAATATAATAGAGACATTAGATCTAGCTGGTCTGTCATAATGTAATAGAGACATTAGATCTAGCTGGTCTGTCATAATATAATAGAGACATTAGATCTAGCTGGTCTGTCATAATGTAATAGAGACATTAGATCTAGCTGGTCTGTCATAATATAATAGAGACATTAGATCTAGCTGGTCTGTCATAATATAATAGAGACATTAGATCTAGCTGGTCTGTCATTATATAATAGAGACATTAGATCTAGCTGGTCTGTCATAATATAATAGAGACATTAGATCTAGCTGGTCTGTCATTATATAATAGAGACATTAGATCTAGCTGGTCTGTCATAATATAATAGAGACATTAGATCTAGCTGGTCTGTCATAATGTAATAGAGACATTAGATCTAGCTGGTCTGTCATAATGTAATAGAGACATTAGATCTAGCTGGTCTGTCATAATATAATAGAGACATTAGATCTAGCTGGTCTGTCATAATGTAATAGAGACATTAGATCTAGCTGGTCTGTCATAATGTAATAGAGACATTAGATCTAGCTGGTCTGTCATAATATAATAGAGACATTAGATCTAGCTGGTCTGTCATTATATAATAGAGACATTAGATCTAGCTGGTCTGTCATAATGTAATAGAGACATTAGATCTAGCTGGTCTGTCATAATGTAATAGAGACATTAGATCTAGCTGGTCTGTCATAATATAATAGAGACATTAGATCTAGCTGGTCTGTCATAATATAATAGAGACATTAGATCTAGCTGGTCTGTCATTATATAATAGAGACATTAGATCTAGCTGGTCTGTCATAATATAATAGAGACATTAGATCTAGCTGGTCTGTCATTATATAATAGAGACATTAGATCTAGCTGGTCTGTCATAATATAATAGAGACATTAGATCTAGCTGGTCTGTCATAATGTAATAGAGACATTAGATCTAGCTGGTCTGTCATAATATAATAGAGACATTAGATCTAGCTGGTCTGTCATAATGTAATAGAGACATTAGATCTAGCTGGTCTGTCATAATATAATAGAGACATTAGATCTAGCTGGTCTGTCATAATATAATAGAGACATTAGATCTAGCTGGTCTGTCATAATATAATAGAGACATTAGATCTAGCTGGTCTGTCATAATATAATAGAGACATTAGATCTAGCTGGTCTGTCATAATATAATAGAGACATTAGATCTAGCTGGTCTGTCATAATGTAATAGAGACATTAGATCTAGCTGGTCTGTCATAATATAATAGAGACATTAGATCTAGCTGGTCTGTCATAATATAATAGAGACATTAGATCTAGCTGGTCTGTCATAATATAATAGAGACATTAGATCTAGCTGGTCTGTCATAATATAATAGAGACATTAGATCTAGCTGGTCTGTCATAATGTAATAGAGACATTAGATCTAGCTGGTCTGTCATAATATAATAGAGACATTAGATCTAGCTGGTCTGTCATAATATAATAGAGACATTAGATCTAGCTGGTCTGTCATAATATAATAGAGACATTAGATCTAGCTGGTCTGTCATAATGTAATAGAGACATTAGATCTAGCTGGTCTGTCATAATGTAATAGAGACATTAGATCTAGCTGGTCTGTCATAATATAATAGAGACATTAGATCTAGCTGGTCTGTCATAATATAATAGAGACATTAGATCTAGCTGGTCTGTCATAATATAATAGAGACATTAGATCTAGCTGGTCTGTCATAATGTAATAGAGACATTAGATCTAGCTGGTCTGTCATTATATAATAGAGACATTAGATCTAGCTGGTCTGTCATAATATAATAGAGACATTAGATCTAGCTGGTCTGTCATTATATAATAGAGACATTAGATCTAGCTGGTCTGTCATAATGTAATAGAGACATTAGATCTAGCTGGTCTGTCATAATATAATAGAGACATTAGATCTAGCTGGTCTGTCATAATATAATAGAGACATTAGATCTAGCTGGTCTGTCATTATATAATAGAGACATTAGATCTAGCTGGTCTGTCATAATATAATAGAGACATTAGATCTAGCTGGTCTGTCATAATGTAATAGAGACATTAGATCTAGCTGGTCTGTCATAATATAATAGAGACATTAGATCTAGCTGGTCTGTCATAATGTAATAGAGACATTAGATCTAGCTGGTCTGTCATTATATAATAGAGACATTAGATCTAGCTGGTCTGTCATAATATAATAGAGACATTAGATCTAGCTGGTCTGTCATTATATAATAGAGACATTAGATCTAGCTGGTCTGTCATAATATAATAGAGACATTAGATCTAGCTGGTCTGTCATAATATAATAGAGACATTAGATCTAGCTGGTCTGTCATAATATAATAGAGACATTAGATCTAGCTGGTCTGTCATAATATAATAGAGACATTAGATCTAGCTGGTCTGTCATTATATAATAGAGACATTAGATCTAGCTGGTCTGTCATTATATAATAGAGACATTAGATCTAGCTGGTCTGTCATAATGTAATAGAGACATTAGATCTAGCTGGTCTGTCATAATATAATAGAGACATTAGATCTAGCTGGTCTGTCATAATATAATAGAGACATTAGATCTAGCTGGTCTGTCATAATGTAATAGAGACATTAGATCTAGCTGGTCTGTCATAATATAATAGAGACATTAGATCTAGCTGGTCTGTCATAATGTAATAGAGACATTAGATCTAGCTGGTCTGTCATAATATAATAGAGACATTAGATCTAGCTGGTCTGTCATAATATAATAGAGACATTAGATCTAGCTGGTCTGTCATAATGTAATAGAGACATTAGATCTAGCTGGTCTGTCATAATATAATAGAGACATTAGATCTAGCTGGTCTGTCATAATATAATAGAGACATTAGATCTAGCTGGTCTGTCATAATATAATAGAGACATTAGATCTAGCTGGTCTGTCATAATGTAATAGAGACATTAGATCTAGCTGGTCTGTCATTATATAATAGAGACATTAGATCTAGCTGGTCTGTCATAATATAATAGAGACATTAGATCTAGCTGGTCTGTCATAATATAATAGAGACATTAGATCTAGCTGGTCTGTCATAATATAATAGAGACATTAGATCTAGCTGGTCTGTCATAATATAATAGAGACATTAGATCTAGCTGGTCTGTCATAATATAATAGAGACATTAGATCTAGCTGGTCTGTCATAATATAATAGAGACATTAGATCTAGCTGGTCTGTCATAATATAATAGAGACATTAGATCTAGCTGGTCTGTCATAATATAATAGAGACATTAGATCTAGCTGGTCTGTCATAATATAATAGAGACATTAGATCTAGCTGGTCTGTCATAATGTAATAGAGACATTAGATCTAGCTGGTCTGTCATAATATAATAGAGACATGTAGATCTAGCTGGTCTGTCATAATATAATAGAGACATTAGATCTAGCTGGTCTGTCATAATATAATAGAGACATTAGATCTAGCTGGTCTGTCATAATATAATAGAGACATTAGATCTAGCTGGTCTGTCATAATATAATAGAGACAGTAGATCTAGCTGGTCTGTCATAATATAATAGAGACATTAGATCTAGCTGGTCTGTCATAATATAATAGAGACATTAGATCTAGCTGGTCTGTCATAATATAATAGAGACATGTAGATCTAGCTGGTCTGTCATAATATAATAGAGACATTAGATCTAGCTGGTCTGTCATAATATAATAGAGACAGTTAGATCTAGCTGGTCTGTCATAATATAATAGAGACATTAGATCTAGCTGGTCTGTCATAATATAATAGAGACAGTAGATCTAGCTGGTCTGTCATAATATAATAGAGACATTAGATCTAGCTGGTCTGTCATAATATAATAGAGACATTAGATCTAGCTGGTCTGTCATAATGTAATAGAGACATTAGATCTAGCTGGTCTGTCATAATATAATAGAGACATTAGATCTAGCTGGTCTGTCATAATATAATAGAGACATGTAGATCTAGCTGGTCTGTCATAATATAATAGAGACAGTAGATCTAGCTGGTCTGTCATAATATAATAGAGACAGTAGATCTAGCTGGTCTGTCATAATATAATAGAGACATTAGATCTAGCTGGTCTGTCATAATATAATAGAGACAGTTAGATCTAGCTGGTCTGTCATAATATAATAGAGACATGTAGATCTAGCTGGTCTGTCATAATATAATAGAGACAGTAGATCTAGCTGGTCTGTCATAATATAATAGAGACAGTAGATCTAGCTGGTCTGTCATAATATAATAGAGACATTAGATCTAGCTGGTCTGTCATAATGTAATAGAGACATTAGATCTAGCTGGTCTGTCATAATATAATAGAGACAGTAGATCTAGCTGGTCTGTCATAATATAATAGAGACATGTAGATCTAGCTGGTCTGTCATAATATAATAGAGACAGTAGATCTAGCTGGTCTGTCATAATATAATAGAGACATTAGATCTAGCTGGTCTGTCATAATATAATAGAGACATTAGATCTAGCTGGTCTGTCATAATGTAATAGAGACATTAGATCTAGCTGGTCTGTCATAATATAATAGAGACATTAGATCTAGCTGGTCTGTCATAATGTAATAGAGACATTAGATCTAGCTGGTCTGTCATAATATAATAGAGGCAGTAGATCTAGCTGGTCTGTCATAATATAATAGAGACATTAGATCTAGCTGGTCTGTCATAATGTAATAGAGACAGTAGATCTAGCTGGTCTGTCATAATATAATAGAGACAGTACATCTAGCTGGTCTGTCATAATATAATAGAGACAGTAGATCTAGCTGGTCTGTCATAATATAATAGAGACAATAGATCTAGCTGGTCTGTCATAATATAATAGAGACAGTAGATCTAGCTGGTCTGTCATAATATAATAGAGACAGTAGATCTAGCTGGTCTGTCATTATATAATAGAGACAGTAGATCTAGCTGGTCTGTCATAATATAATAGAGACATTAGATCTAGCTGGTCTGTCATAATATAATAGAGACATTAGATCTAGCTGGTCTGTCATAATATAATAGAGACATTAGATCTAGCTGGTCTGTCATAATATAATAGAGGCAGTAGATCTAGCTGGTCTGTCATTGTATAATAGAGACAGTAGATCTAGCTGGTCTGTCATAATATAATAGAGGCAGTAGATCTAGCTGGTCTGTCATTGTATAATAGAGACAGTAGATCTAGCTGGTCTGTCATAATATAATAGAGACATTAGATCTAGCTGGTCTGTCATAATATAATAGAGACATTAGATCTAGCTGGTCTGTCATAATATAATAGAGACATTAGATCTAGCTGGTCTGTCATAATGTAATAGAGACATTAGATCTAGCTGGTCTGTCATAATATAATAGAGGCAGTAGATCTAGCTGGTCTGTCATAATATAATAGAGACATTAGATCTAGCTGGTCTGTCATAATATAATAGAGACAGTAGATCTAGCTGGTCTGTCATAATATAATAGAGACATGTAGATCTAGCTGGTCTGTCATAATATAATAGAGACAGTAGATCTAGCTGGTCTGTCATAATATAATAGAGACATGTAGATCTAGCTGGTCTGTCATAATATAATAGAGACAGTAGATCTAGCTGGTCTGTCATAATATAATAGATACTGTAGATCTAGCTGGTCTGTCATAATATAATAGAGACAGTAGATCTAGCTGGTCTGTCATAATATAATAGAGACAGTAGATCTAGCTGGTCTGTCATAATATAATAGAGACAGTAGATCTAGCTGGTCTGTCATAATATAATAGAGACAGTAGATCTAGCTGGTCTGTCATAGTATAATAGAGACAGTAGATCTAGCTGGTCTGTCATAATGTAATAGAGACATTAGATCTAGCTGGTCTGTCATAATATAATAGAGACAGTAGATCTAGCTGGTCTGTCATAATATAATAGAGACATTAGATCTAGCTGGTCTGTCATAATGTAATAGAGACATTAGATCTAGCTGGTCTGTCATAATATAATAGAGACAGTAGATCTAGCTGGTCTGTCATAATATAATAGAGACATTAGATCTAGCTGGTCTGTCATAATATAATAGAGGCAGTATATCTAGCTGGTCTGTCATAATATAATAGAGACAGTAGATCTAGCTGGTCTGTCATAATATAATAGAGACATTAGATCTAGCTGGTCTGTCATAATATAATAGAGACAGTAGATCTAGCTGGTCTGTCATAATATAATAGAGACATGTAGATCTAGCTGGTCTGTCATAATATAATAGAGACATTAGATCTAGCTGGTCTGTCATAATATAATAGAGACAGTAGATCTAGCTGGTCTGTCATAATATAATAGAGACATTAGATCTAGCTGGTCTGTCATAATATAATAGAGACAGTAGATCTAGCTGGTCTGTCATAATATAATAGATACTGTAGATCTAGCTGGTCTGTCATAATATAATAGAGACAGTATATCTAGCTGGTCTGTCATAATATAATAGAGACAGTAGATCTAGCTGGTCTGTCATAATATAATAGAGACAGTAGATCTAGCTGGTCTGTCATAATATAATAGAGACATTAGATCTAGCTGGTCTGTCATAATATAATAGAGGCAGTAGATCTAGCTGGTCTGTCATAATATAATAGAGACATTAGATCTAGCTGGTCTGTCATAATATAATAGAGACATTAGATCTAGCTGGTCTGTCATAATATAATAGAGACATTAGATCTAGCTGGTCTGTCATAATATAATAGAGACAGTAGATCTAGCTGGTCTGTCATAATATAATAGAGACATTAGATCTAGCTGGTCTGTCATAATATAATAGAGACATTAGATCTAGCTGGTCTGTCATAATATAATAGAGGCAGTAGATCTAGCTGGTCTGTCATTGTATAATAGAGACAGTGGATCTAGCTGGTCTGTCATAATATAATAGAGACATTAGATCTAGCTGGTCTGTCATAATATAATAGAGACAGTAGATCTAGCTGGTCTGTCATAATATAATAGATACTGTAGATCTAGCTGGTCTGTCATAATTTAATAGAGACAGTATATCTAGCTGGTCTGTCATTATATAATAGAGACATTAGATCTAGCTGGTCTGTCATAATATAATAGAGACATTAGATCTAGCTGGTCTGTCATAATATAATAGAGACATTAGATCTAGCTGGTCTGTCATAATGTAATAGAGACATTAGATCTAGCTGGTCTGTCATAATATAATAGAGGCAGTAGATCTAGCTTGTCTGTCATTATATAATAGAGACATTAGATCTAGCTGGTCTGTCATAATGTAATAGAGACAGTAGATCTAGCTGGTCTGTCATAATATAATAGATACTGTACATCTAGCTGCTCTGTCATAATATAATAGAGACAGCATATCTAGCTGGTCTGTCATAATATAATAGAGACAATATATCTAGCTGGTCTGTCATAATATAATAGAGACAGTAGATCTAGCTGGTCTGTCATAATATAAAAGATACTGTACATCTAGCTGCTCTGTCATAATATAATAGAGGCAGTAGATCTAGCTGGTCTGTCATAATATAATAGAGACAGTAGATCTAGCTGGTCTGTCATAAGATAATAGAGACATTAGATCTAACTGGTCTGTCATAATGTAATAGAGACATTAGATCTAGCTGGTCTGTCATAATATAATAGAGACAGTAGATCTAGCTGGTCTGTCATAATATAATAGAGACAGTAGATGTAGCTGGTCTGTCATTGTATAATAGAGACAGTAGATCTAGCTGGTCTGTCATAATATAATAGAGGCAGTAGATCTAGCTGGTCTGTCATTGTATAATAGAGACAGTGGATCTAGCTGGTCTGTCATAATATAATAGAGACATTAGATCTAGCTGGTCTGTCATAATATAATAGAGACAGTAGATCTAGCTGGTCTGTCATAATATAATAGAGACAGTAGATCTAGCTGGTCTGTCATAATATAATAGATACTGTAGATCTAGCTGGTCTGAGATAATATAATAGAGACAGTAGATCTAGCTGGTCTGTCATGATATAATAGAGACAGTAGATCTAGCTGGTCTGTCATAATATAATAGAGACAGTAGATCTAGCTGGTCTGTCATAATGTAATAGATACTGTAGATCTAGCTGGTCTGTCATAATATAATAGAGACAGTAGATCTAGCTGGTCTGTCATAATATAATAGAGACATTAGATCTAGCTGGTATGTCATAATGTAATAGAGACATTAGATCTAGATGGTCTGTCATAATATAATAGAGACAGTAGATCTAGCTGGCCTGTCATAATATAATAGATACTGTAGATCTAGCTGGTCTGTCATAATATAATAGATACTGTAGATCTATCTGGTCTGTCATAATATAATAGAGACAGTAGATCTAGCTGGTCTGTCATAATATAATAGAGACAGTAGATCTAGCTGGTCTGTCATAATATAATAGAAACAGTAGATCTAGCTGGTCTGTCATAATATAATAGAGACAGTAGATCTAGCTGGTCTGTCATAATATAATAGATACTGTAGATCTAGCTGGTCTGTCATAATATAATAGAGACAGTATATCTAGCTGAACTGTCATAATATAATAGAGACAGTACATCTACCTGGTCTGTCATAATATAAGAGAGACAGTAGATCTAGCTGGTCTGTCATAAAACAATAGAGACAGTAGATCTAGCTGGTTTGTCATAATATAATAGAGACAATAGATCTAGCTGGGCTGTCATTATATAATAGAGACAGTAGATCTAGCTGGTCTGTCATAATATAATAGAGCCATTAGATCTAGCTGGTCTGTCATAATATAATAGAGACAGTAGATCTAGCTGGTCTGTCATAATATAATAGAGACAGTAGATCTAGCTGGTCTGTCATAATATAATAGAGACTGTAGATCTAGCTGGTCTGTCATAATATAATAGAGACATTAGATCTAGCTGGTCTTTCATAATATAATAGAGACAGTATATCTAGCTGGTCTGTCATAAATTAATAGAGACAGTATATCTAGCTGGTCTTTCATAATATAAGAGAGACAGTAGATCTAGCTGGTCTGTCATAATATAACAGAGACATTAGATCTAGCTGGTCTGTCATAATGTAATAGAGACATTAGATCTAGCTGGTCTGTCATAATATAATAGAGACATTAGATCTAGCTGGTCTGTCATAATGTAATAGAAACATTAGATCTAGCTGGTCTGTCATAATATAATAGAGACAGTAGATCTAGCTGGTCTGTCATAATATAATAGATACTGTAGATCTAGCTGGTCTGTCATAATATAATAGAGACATTAGATCTAGCTGGTATGTCATAATGTAATAGAGACATTAGATCTAGATGGTCTGTCATAATATAATAGAGACAGTAGATCTAGCTGGCCTGTCATAATATAATAGATACTGTAGATCTAGCTGGTCTGTCATAATGTAATAGATACTGTAGATCTATCTGGTCTGTCATAATATAATAGAGACAGTAGATCTAGCTGGTCTGTCATAATATAATAGAGACAGTAGATCTAGCTGGTCTGTCATAATATAATAGAGACAGTAGATCTAGCTGGTCTGTCATAATATAATAGAGACAGTAGATCTAGCTGGTCTGTCATAATATAATAGATACTGTAGATCTAGCTGGTCTGTCATAATATAATAGAGACAGTATATCTAGCTGGTCTGTCATAATATAATAGAGACAGTAGATCTACCTGGTCTGTCATAATATAAGAGAGACAGTAGATCTAGCTGGTCTGTCATAATATAATAGAGACAGTAGATCTAGCTGGTCTGTCATAATATAATAGAGACAATAGATCTAGCTGGGCTGTCATTATATAATAGAGACAGTAGATCTAGCTGGTCTGTCATAATATAATAGAGACATTAGATCTAGCTGGTCTGTCATAATATAATAGAGACAGTAGATCTAGCTGGCCTGTCATAATATAATAGATACTGTAGATCTATCTGGTCTGTCATAATATAATAGAGACAGTAGATCTAGCTGGTCTGTCATAATATAATAGAGGCATTAGATCTAGCTGGTATGTCATAATGTAATAGAGACAGTAGATCTAGCTGGCCTGTCATAATATAATAGATACTGTAGATCTAGCTGGTCTGTCATAATATAATAGAGACATTAGATCTAGCTGGTCTGTCATAATATAATAGAGGCAGTAGATCTAGCTTGTCTGTCATTATATAATAGAGACATTAGATCTAGCTGGTCTGTCATAATGTAATAGAGACAGTAGATCTAGCTGGTCTGTCATAATATAATAGATACTGTACATCTAGCTGCTCTGTCATAATATAATAGAGACAGCATATCTAGCTGGTCTGTCATAATATAATAGAGACAATATATCTAGCTGGTCTGTCATAATATAATAGAGACAGTAGATCTAGCTGGTCTGTCATAATATAAAAGATACTGTACATCTAGATGCTCTGTCATAATATAATAGAGACAGTAGATCTAGCTGGTCTGTCATAATATAATAGAGACAGTAGATCTAGCTGGTCTGTCATAAGATAATAGAGACATTAGATCTAGCTGGTCTGTCATAATATAATAGAGACATTAGATCTAGCTGGTCTGTCATAATATAATAGAGACAGTATATCTAGCTGGTCTGTCATAATATAATAGAGACAGTAGATGTAGCTGGTCTGTCATTGTATAATAGAGACAGTAGATCTAGCTGGTCTGTCATAATATAATAGAGGCAGTAGATCTAGCTGGTCTGTCATTGTATAATAGAGACAGTGGATCTAGCTGGTCTGTCATAATATAATGAGACATTAGATCTAGCTGGTCTGTCATAATATAATAGAGACAGTAGATCTAGCTGGTCTGTCATAATATAATAGATACTGTAGATCTAGCTGGTCTGTCATAATTTAATAGAGGCAGTATATCTAGCTGGTCTGTCATTATATAATAGAGACAGTAGATCTAGCTGGTCTGTCATAATATAATAGAGACATTAGATCTAGCTGGTCTGTCATAATATAATAGAGACAGTAGATCTAGCTGGCCTGTCATAATATAATAGATACTGTAGATCTATCTGGTCTGTCATAATATAATAGAGACAGTAGATCTAGCTGGTTTTGTCATAATATAATAGAGACAGTAGATCTAGCTGGTCTGTCATAATATAATAGAGACAGTAGATCTAGCTGGTCTGTCATAATATAATAGATACTGTAGATCTAGCTGGTCTGTCATGATATAATAGAGACAGTAGATCTAGCTGGTCTGTCATAATATAATAGAGACAGTAGATCTTGCTGGTCTGTCATAATATAATAGATACTGTAGATCTAGCTGGTCTGAGATAATATAATAGAGACAGTAGATCTAGCTGATCTGTCATGATATAATAGAGACAGTAGATCTAGCTGGTCTTTCATAATATAATAGAGACAGTAGATCTAGCTGGTCTGTCATAATGTAATAGATACTGTAGATCTTGCTGGTCTGTCATAATATAATAGAGACAGTAGATCTAGCTGGTCTGTCATAATATAATAGAGACATTAGATCTAGCTGGTATGTCATAATGTAATAGAGACATTAGATCTAGATGGTCTGTCATAATATAATAGAGACAGTAGATCTAGCTGGTCTGTCATAATATAATAGAGACAGTAGATCTAGCTGGTCTGTCATAATATAATAGATACTGTAGATCTAGCTGGTCTGTCATAATATAATAGAGACAGTAGATCTAGCTGGTCTGTCATAATATAATAGAGACAGTAGATCTAGCTGGTCTGTCATAATATAATAGAGACAGTAGATCTAGCTGGTCTGTCATAATATAATAGAGACAGTAGATCTAGCTGGTCTGTCATAATATAATAGAGACAGTAGATCTAGCTGGTCTGTCATAATATAATAGAGACAGTAGATCTAGCTGGTCTGTCATAATATAATAGAGACAGTATATCTAGCTGGTCTGTCATAATATAAGAGAGACAGTAGATCTAGCTGGTCTGTCATAATATAATAGAGACAGTAGATCTAGCTGGTCTGTCATAATATAATAGAGACATTAGATCTAGCTGGTCTGTCATAATATAATAGAGACATTATATCTAGCTGGTCTGTCATAATATAATAGAGACAGTAGATCTAGCTGGTCTGTCATGATATAATAGAGACAGTAGATCTAGCTGGTCTGTCATAATATAATAGAGACATTAGATCTAGCTGGTCTGTCATAATATAATAGAGACAGTAGATCTAGCTGGTCTGTGATAATATAATAGAGACAGTAGATCTAGCTGGTCTGTCATAATATAATAGAGACAGTAGATCTAGCTGGTCTGTCATAATATAATAGAGACAGTAGATCTAGCTGGTCTGTCATAATGTAATAGAGACTGTAGATCTAGCTGGTCTGTCATAATATAATAGAGACATTAGATCTAGCTGGTCTGTCATAATATAATAGAGACAGTAGATCTAGCTGGTCTGTCATAATGTAATAGAGACATTAGATCTAGCTGGTCTGTCATAATATAATAGAGACAGTAGATCTAGCTGGTCTGTCATAATATAATAGAGACAGTAGATCTAGCTGGTCTGTCATAATATAATAGAGACATGTAGATCTAGCTGGTCTGTCATAATATAATAGAGACAGTAGATCTAGCTGGTCTGTCATAATATAATAGAGACAGTAGATCTAGCTGGTCTGTCATAATATAATAGAGACAGTAGATCTAGCTGGTCTGTCATAATATAATAGAGACAGTAGATCTAGCTGGTCTGTCATAATATAATAGAGACAGTAGATCTAGCTGGTCTGTCATAATATAATAGAGACAGTAGATCTAGCTGGTCTGTCATAATATAATAGAGACAGTAGATCTAGCTGGTCTGTCATAATATAATAGAGACAGTAGATCTAGCTGGTCTGTCATAATATAATAGAGACAGTAGATCTAGCTGGTCTGTCATAATATAATAGAGACAGTAGATCTAGCTGGTCTGTCATAATATAATAGAGACATTAGATCTAGCTGGTCTGTCATAATGTAATAGAGACATTAGATCTAGCTGGTCTGTCATAATATAATAGAGACAGTAGATCTTGCTGGTCTGTCATAATATAATAGATACTGTAGATCTAGCTGGTCTGTCATAATATAATAGAGACATTAGATCTAGCTGGTCTGTCATAATATAATAGAGACATTAGATCTAGCTGGTCTGTCATAATATAATAGAGACAGTAGATCTAGCTGGTCTGTCATAATATAATAGAGACAGTAGATCTAGCTGGTCTGTCATAATATAATAGAGACAGTAGATCTAGCTGGTCTGTCATAATATAATAGAGACAGTAGATCTAGCTGGTCTGTCATAATATAATAGAGACAGTAGATCTAGCTGGTCTGTCATAATATAATAGAGACAGTAGATCTAGCTGGTCTGTCATAATATAATAGAGACATGTAGATCTAGCTGGTCTGTCATAATATAATAGAGACAGTAGATCTAGCTGGTCTGTCATAATATAATAGAGACAGTAGATCTAGCTGGTCTGTCATAATATAATAGAGACAGTAGATCTAGCTGGTCTGTCATAATATAATAGAGACAGTAGATCTAGCTGGTCTGTCATAATATAATAGAGACAGTAGATCTAGCTGGTCTGTCATAATATAATAGAGACAGTAGATCTAGCTGGTCTGTCATAATATAATAGAGACATTAGATCTAGCTGGTCTGTCATAATATAATAGAGACAGTAGATCTAGCTGGTCTGTCATAATATAATAGAGACAGTAGATCTAGCTGGTCTGTCATAATATAATAGAGACAGTAGATCTAGCTGGTCTGTCATAATATAATAGAGACAGTAGATCTAGCTGGTCTGTCATAATATAATAGAGACAGTAGATCTAGCTGGTCTGTCATAATATAATAGAGACAGTAGATCTAGCTGGTCTGTCATAATATAATAGAGACAGTAGATCTAGCTGGTCTGTCATAATATAATAGAGACAGTAGATCTAGCTGGTCTGTCATAATATAATAGAGACAGTAGATCTAGCTGGTCTGTCATAATATAATAGAGACAGTAGATCTAGCTGGTCTGTCATGATATAATAGAGACATTAGATCTAGCTGGTCTGTCATAATATAATAGAGACAGTAGATCTAGCTGGTCTGTCATAATATAATAGAGACAGTAGATCTAGCTGGTCTGTCATAATATAATAGAGACAGTAGATCTAGCTGGTCTGTCATAATATAATAGAGACATTAGATCTAGCTGGTCTGTCATAATATAATAGAGACAGTAGATCTAGCTGGTCTGTCATAATATAATAGAGACAGTAGATCTAGCTGGTCTGTCATAATATAATAGAGACATTAGATCTATCTGGTCTGTCATAATATAATAGAGACAGTAGATCTAGCTGGTCTGTCATAATATAATAGAGACAGTAGATCTAGCTGGTCTGTCATAATATAATAGAGACAGTAGATCTAGCTGGCCTGTCATAATATAATAGATACTGTAGATCTAGCTGGTCTGTCATAATATAATAGAGACAGTAGATCTAGCTGGTCTGTCATAATATAATAGAGACAGTAGCATCTAGCTGGTCTGTCATAATATAATAGAGACAGTAGATCTAGCTGGTCTGTCATAATATAATAGAGACAGTAGATCTAGCTGGTCTGTCATAATATAATAGAGACAATAGATCTAGCTGGTCTGTCATAATATAATAGAGACAGTAGATCTAGCTGGTCTGTCATAATATAATAGAGACATTAGATCTAGCTGGTCTGTCATAATATAATAGAGACAGTAGATCTAGCTGGTCTGTCATAATATAATAGAGACAGTAGATCTAGCTGGTCTGTCATAATATAATAGAGACAGTAGATCTAGCTGGTCTGTCATGATATAATAGAGACAGTAGATCTAGCTGGTCTGTCATAATATAATAGAGACAGTAGATCTAGCTGGTCTGTCATAATATAATAGAGACATGTAGATCTAGCTGGTCTGTCATAATATAATAGAGACATTAGATCTAGCTGGTCTGTCATAATATAATAGAGACAGTAGATCTAGCTGGTCTGTCATAAATATAATAGAGACAGTAGATCTAGCTGGTCTGTCATAATATAATAGAGACAGTAGATCTAGCTGGTCTGTCATAATATAATAGAGACAGTAGATCTAGCTGGTCTGTCATAATGTAATAGAGACATTAGATCTAGCTGGTCTGTCATAATATAATAGAGACATTAGATCTAGCTGGTCTGTCATAATGTAATAGAGACATTAGATCTAGCTGGTCTGTCATAATATAATAGAGACAGTAGATCTAGCTGGTCTGTCATAATATAATAGAGACATGTAGATCTAGCTGGTCTGTCATAATATAATAGAGACATTAGATCTAGCTGGTCTGTCATAATGTAATAGAGACATTAGATCTAGCTGGTCTGTCATAATATAATAGAGACAGTAGATCTAGCTGGTCTGTCATAATATAATAGAGACATGTAGATCTAGCTGGTCTGTCATAATATAATAGAGACATTAGATCTAGCTGGTCTGTCATAATATAATAGAGACAGTAGATCTAGCTGGTCTGTCATAATGTAATAGATACTGTAGATCTAGCTGGTCTGTCATAATATAATAGAGACATTAGATCTAGCTGGTCTGTCATAATATAATAGAGACATTAGATCTAGCTGGTCTGTCATAATGTAATAGAGACATTAGATCTAGATGGTCTGTCATAATATAATAGAGACATTAGATCTAGCTGGTCTGTCATAATATAATAGATACATTAGATCTAGCTGGTCTGTCATAATATAATAGAGACATTAGATCTAGCTGGTCTGTCATAATATAATAGAGACAGTAGATCTAGCTGGTCTGTCATAATATAATAGAGACAGTAGATCTAGCTGGTCTGTCATAATATAATAGAGACAGTAGATCTAGCTGGTCTGTCATAATATAATAGAGACAGTAGATCTACCTGGTCTGTCATAATATAATAGAGACATTAGATCTAGCTGGTCTGTCATAATATAATAGAGACAGTAGATCTAGCTGGTCTGTCATAATATAATAGAGACAGTAGATCTAGCTGGGCTGTCATAATATAATAGAGACAGTAGATCTAGCTGGTCTGTCATAATATAATAGAGACATTAGATCTAGCTGGTCTGTCATAATATAATAGAGACAGTAGATCTAGCTGGTCTGTCATAATATAATAGAGACATTAGATCTAGCTGGTCTGTCATAATATAATAGATACTGTAGATCTAGCTGGTCTGTCATGATATAATAGAGACAGTAGATCTAGCTGGTCTTTCATAATATAATAGATACTGTAGATCTAGCTGGCCTGTCGTGATATAATAGACACTGTAGATCTAGCTGGTCTGTCATAATATAATAGAGACATTAGATCTAGCTGGTCTTTCATAATATAATAGAGACAGTATATCTAGCTGGTCTGTCATAATATAATAGAGACAGTAGATCTAGCTGGTCTGTCATAATATAATAGAGACATTAGATCTAGCTGGTCTGTCATAATATAATAGAGACATTAGATCTAGCTGGTCTGTCATAATGTAATAGAGACATTAGATCTAGCTGGTCTGTCATAATATAATAGAGACATTAGATCTAGCTGGTCTGTCATAATGTAATAGAGACATTAGATCTAGCTGGTCTGTCATAATATAATAGAGACATTAGATCTAGCTGGTCTGTCATTATATAATAGAGACATTAGATCTAGCTGGTCTTTCATAATGTAATAGAGACATTAGATCTAGCTGGTCTGTCATAATATAATAGAGACATTAGATCTAGCTGGTCTGTCATAATATAATAGAGACAGTATATCTAGCTGGTCTGTCATAATATAATAGAGACAGTAGATCTACCTGGTCTGTCATAATATAAGAGAGACAGTAGATCTAGCTGGTCTGTCATAATATAATAGAGACAGTAGATCTAGCTGGTCTGTCATAATATAATACAGACAATAGATCTAGCTGGGCTGTCATTATATAATAGAGACAGTAGATCTAGCTGGTCTGTCATAATATAATAGAGCCATTAAATCTAGCTGGTCTGTCATAATGTAATAGAGACATTAGATCTAGCTGGTCTGTCATAATATAATAGAGACAGTAGATCTAGCTGGTCTGTCATAATATAATAGATACTGTAGATCTAGCTGGTCTGTCATAATATAATAGAGACTGTAGATCTAGCTGGTCTGTCATGATATAATAGAGACAGTAGATCTAGCTGGTCTGTCATAATATAATAGAGACAGTAGATCTAGCTGGTCTGTCATAATATAATAGAGACAGTAGATCTAGCTGGTCTGTCATAATGTAATAGAGACATTAGATCTAGCTGGTCTGTCATAATATAATAGAGACAGTAGATCTTGCTGATCTGTCATAATATAATAGATACTGTAGATCTAGCTGGCCTGTCGTGATATAATAGACACTGTAGATCTAGCTGGTCTGTCATAATATAATAGAGACATTAGATCTAGCTGGTCTGTCATAATATAATAGAGACAGTAGATCTAGCTGGTCTGTCATAATATAAGAGAGACAGTAGATCTAGCTGGTCTGTCATAATATAATAGAGACAGTAGATCTAGCTGGTCTGTCATAATATAATAGATACTGTACATCTAGCTGCTCTGTCATAATATAATAGAGGCAGTAGATCTAGCTGGTCTGTCATTGTATAATAGAGACAGTAGATCTAGCTGGTCTGTCATAATATAATAGAGGCAGTAGATCTAGCTGGTTTGTCATTGTATAATAGAGGCAGTATATCTAGCTGGTCTGTCATTATATAATAGAGACAGTAGATCTAGCTGGTCTGTCATAATATAATAGAGACATTAGATCTAGCTGGTCTGTCATAATATAATAGAGACAGTAGATCTAGCTGGTCTGTCATAATATAATAGAGACAGTAGATCTAGCTGGTCTGTCATAATATAATAGAGACAGTAGATCTAGCTGGTCTGTCATAATATAATAGAGACAGTAGATCTAGCTGGTCTGTCATAATATAATAGAGACAGTAGATCTAGCTGGTCTGTCATAATATAATAGAGACAGTAGATCTAGCTGGTCTGTCATAATATAATAGAGACATTAGATCTAGCTGGTCTGTCATAATATAATAGAGACAGTACATCTAGCTGGTCTGTCATAATATAATAGAGACAGTAGATCTAGCTGGTCTGTCATAATATAATAGAGACAATAGATCTAGCTGGTCTGTCATAATATAATAGAGACAGTAGATCTAGCTGGTCTGTCATAATATAATAGAGACAGTAGATCTAGCTGGTCTGTCATAATATAATAGAGACAGTAGATCTAGCTGGTCTGTCATTGTATAATAGAGACAGTAGATCTAGCTGGTCTGTCATAATATAATAGAGACATTAGATCTAGCTGGTCTGTCATTATATAATAGAGACAGTAGATCTAGCTGGTCTGTCATAATATAATAGAGACAGTAGATCTAGCTGGTCTGTCATAATATAATAGAGACATTAGATCTAGCTGGTCTGTCATAATATAATAGAGACAGTAGATCTAGCTGGTCTGTCATAATATAATAGAGACAGTAGATCTAGCTGGTCTGTCATAATATAATAGAGACAGTAGATCTAGCTGGTCTGTCATAATATAATAGAGACAGTAGATCTAGCTGGTCTGTCATAATATAATAGAGACAGTAGATCTAGCTGGTCTGTCATAATATAATAGAGACAGTAGATCTAGCTGGTCTGTCATAATATAATAGAGACAGTAGATCTAGCTGGTCTGTCATAATATAATAGAGACAGTAGATCTAGCTGGTCTGTCATAATATAATAGAGACAGTAGATCTAGCTGGTCTGTCATAATATAATAGAGACAGTAGATCTAGCTGGTCTGTCATAATATAATAGAGACAGTAGATCTAGCTGGTCTGTCATAATATAATAGAGACAGTAGATCTAGCTGGTCTGTCATAATATAATAGAGACATGTAGATCTAGCTGGTCTGTCATAATATAATAGAGACATTAGATCTAGCTGGTCTGTCATAATATAATAGAGACAGTAGATCTAGCTGGTCTGTCATAATATAATAGAGACATTAGATCTAGCTGGTCTGTCATAATATAATAGAGACATTAGATCTAGCTGGTCTGTCATAATATAATAGAGACAGTAGATCTAGCTGGTCTGTCATAATATAATAGAGACAGTAGATCTAGCTGGTCTGTCATAATATAATAGAGACATGTACATCTAGCTGCTCTGTCATAATATAATAGAGACAGTAGATCTAGCTGGTCTGTCATAATATAATAGAGACAATATATCTAGCTGGTCTGTCATAATATAATAGAGACATTAGATCTAGCTGGTCTGTCATAATATAATAGAGACAGTAGATCTAGCTGGTCTGTCATAATATAATAGAGACAGTAGATCTAGCTGGTCTGTCATTATATAATAGAGACAGTAGATCTAGCTGGTCTGTCATAATATAATAGAGACAGTAGATCTAGCTGGTCTGTCATTATATAATAGAGACAGTAGATCTAGCTGGTCTGTCATAATATAATAGAGACAGTAGATCTAGCTGGTCTGTCATAATATAATAGAGACATTAGATCTAGCTGGTCTGTCATAATATAATAGAGACAGTAGATCTAGCTGGTCTGTCATAATATAATAGATACTGTAGATCTAGCTGGTCTGTCATAATATAATAGAGACAGTAGATCTAGCTGGTCTGTCATAATATAATAGAGACAGTAGATCTAGCTGGTCTGTCATAATATAATAGAGACATGTAGATCTAGCTGGTCTGTCATAATATAATAGAGACAGTAGATCTAGCTGGTCTGTCATAATATAATAGAGACAGTAGATCTAGCTGGTCTGTCATAATATAATAGAGACAGTAGATCTAGCTGGTCTGTCATAATATAATAGAGACAGTAGATCTAGCTGGTCTGTCATAATATAATAGAGACAGTAGATCTAGCTGGTCTGTCATAATATAATAGAGACAGTAGATCTAGCTGGTCTGTCATAATATAATAGAGACATTAGATCTAGCTGGTCTGTCATAATATAATAGAGACAGTAGATCTAGCTGGTCTGTCATAATATAATAGAGACATTAGATCTAGCTGGTCTGTCATAATATAATAGAGACATTAGATCTAGCTGGTCTGTCATAATATAATAGAGACATTAAATCTAGCTGGTCTGTCATAATGTAATAGAGACATTAGATCTAGCTGGTCTGTCATAATATAATAGAGACATTAGATCTAGCTGGTCTGTCATGATATAATAGAGACAGTAGATCTAGCTGGTCTGTCATAATATAATAGAGACATTAGATCTAGCTGGTCTGTCATAATGTAATAGAGACATTAGATCTAGCTGGTCTGTCATAATATAATAGAGACATTAGATCTAGCTGGTCTGTCATAATATAATAGAGACATGTAGATCTAGCTGGTCTGTCATAATATAATAGAGACAGTAGATCTAGCTGGTCTGTCATAATATAATAGAGACATTAGATCTAGCTGGTCTGTCATAATATAATAGAGACAGTAGATCTAGCTGGTCTGTCATAATATAATAGAGACAATAGATCTAGCTGGTCTGTCATAATATAATAGAGACAGTAGATCTAGCTGGTCTGTCATAATATAATAGAGACATTAGATCTAGCTGGTCTGTCATAATATAATAGAGACAGTAGATCTAGCTGGCCTGTCATAATATAATAGATACTGTAGATCTATCTGGTCTGTCATAATATAATAGAGACAGTAGATCTAGCTGGTCTGTCATAATATAATAGAGACAGTAGATCTAGCTGGTCTGTCATAATATAATAGAGACATTAGATCTAGCTGGTCTGTCATAATATAATAGAGACAGTAGATCTAGCTGGTCTGTCATAATATAATAGAGACAGTAGATCTAGCTGGTCTGTCATAATATAATAGAGACAGTATATCTAGCTGAACTGTCATAATATAATAGAGACAGTAGATCTAGCTGGTCTGTCATAATATAATAGAGACAGCATATCTAGCTGGTCTGTCATAATGTAATAGAGACAATATATCTAGCTGGTCTGTCATAATATAATAGAGACAGTAGATCTAGCTGGTCTGTCATAATATAATAGCTACTGTACATCTAGCTGCTCTGTCATAATATAATAGAGGCAGTAGATCTAGCTGGTCTGTCATTGTATAAGAGAGACAGTAGATCTAGCTGGTCTGTCATAATATAATAGAGACATTAGATCTAGCTGGTCTGTCATAATGTAATAGAGACATTAGATCTAGCTGGTCTGTCATAATATAATAGAGACAGTAGATCTAGCTGGCCTGTCATAATATAATAGATACTATAGATCTATCTGGTCTGTCATAATATAATAGAGACAGTAGATCTAGCTGGTCTGTCATAATATAATAGAGACAGTAGATCTAGCTGGTCTGTCATAATATAATAGAGACAGTAGATCTAGCTGGTCTGTCATAATATAATAGAGTCAGTAGATCTAGCTGGTCTGTCATAATATAATAGAGACTGTAGATCTAGCTGGTCTGTCATAATATAATAGAGACAGTAGATCTAGCTGGTCTGTCATAATATAATAGAGACAGTAGATCTAGCTGGTCCGTCATAATATAATAGAGACAGTATATCTAGCTGGTCTGTCATAATATAATAGAGACAATAGATCTAGCTGGTCTGTCATAATATAATAGAGACAGTAGATCTAGCTGGTCTGTCATAATAGAATAGAGACAGTAGATCTAGCTGGTCTGTCATAATATAATAGAGACAGTAGATCTAGCTGGTCTGTCATAATATAATAGAGACAGTAGATCTAGCTGGTCTGTCATAATATAATAGAGACAGTAGATCTAGCTGGTCTGTCATAATATAATAGAGACAGTAGATCTAGCTGGTCTGTCATAATATAATAGAGACAGTATATCTAGCTGAACTGTCATAATATAATAGAGACAGTAGATCTACCTGCTCTGTCATAATATAATAGAGACAGCATATCTAGCTGGTCTGTCATAATATAATAGAGACAATATATCTAGCTGGTCTGTCATAATATAATAGAGACATTAGATCTAGCTGGTCTGTCATAATATAATAGAGACAGTAGATCTAGCTGGTCTGTCATAATGTAATAGAGACAATAGATCTAGCTGGTCTGTCATAATATAATAGAGACAGTAGATCTAGCTGGTCTGTCATAATATAATAGAGACAGTAGATCTAGCTGGTCTGTCATAATATAATAGAGACAGTAGATCTAGCTGGTCTGTCATAATATAATAGAGACAGTAGATCCAGCTGGTCTGTCATAATATAATAGAGACAGTAGATCTAGCTGGTCTGTCATAATATAATAGAGACTGTAGATCTAGCTGGTCTGTCATAATATAATAGAGACAGTATATCTAGCTGAACTGTCATAATATAATAGAGACAGTAGATCTACCTGCTCTGTCATAATATAATAGAGACAGCATATCTAGCTGGTCTGTCATAATATAATAGAGACAATATATCTAGCTGGTCTGTCATAATATAATATAGACAGTAGATCTAGCTGGTCTGTCATAATATAATAGAGACATTAGATCTAGCTGGTCTGTCATAATATAATAGAGACAGTAGATCTAGCTGGCCTGTCATAATATAATAGATACTGTAGATCTATCTGGTCTGTCATAATATAATAGAGACAGTAGATCAAGCTGGTCTGTCATAATATAATAGAGACAGTAGATCTAGCTGGTCTGTCATAATATAATAGAGACATTAGATCTAGCTGGTCTGTCATAATATAATAGAGACAGTAGATCTAGCTGGTCTGTCATAATATAATAGAGACAGTAGATCTAGCTGGTCTGTCATAATATAATAGAGACAGTATATCTAGCTGAACTGTCATAATATAATAGAGACAGTAGATCTACCTGCTCTGTCATAATATAATAGAGACAGCATATCTAGCTGGTCTGTCATAATGTAATAGAGACAATATATCTAGCTGGTCTGTCATAATATAATAGAGACAGTAGATCTAGCTGGTCTGTCATAATATAATAGAGACAGTAGATCTAGCTGGTCTGTCATAATATAATAAAGACATTAGATCTAGCTGGTCTGTCATAATGTAATAGAGACATTAGATCTAGCTGGTCTGTCATAATATAATAGAGACAGTAGATCTAGCTGGCCTGTCATAATATAATAGATACTATAGATCTATCTGGTCTGTCATAATATAATAGAGACAGTAGATCTAGCTGGTCTGTCATAATATAATAGAGACAGTAGATCTAGCTGGTCTGTCATAATATAATAGAGACAGTAGATCTAGCTGGTCTGTCATAATATAATAGAGACAGTAGATCTAGCTGGTTTGTCATAATATAATAGATACTGTAGATCTAGCTGGTCTGTCCTAATATCATAGAGACAGTATATCTAGCTGAACTGTCATAATATAATAGAGACAGTAGATCTACCTGCTCCGTCATAATATAATAGAGACAGCATATCTAGCTGGTCTGTCATAATATAATAGAGACAGTATATCTAGCTGGTCTGTCATAATATAATAGAGACAGTAGATCTAGCTGGTCTGTCATAATAGAATAGAGACAGTAGATCTAGCTGGTCTGTCATAATATAATAGAGACAGTAGATCTAGCTGGTCTGTCATAATATAATAGAGACAGTAGATCTAGCTGGTCTGTCATAATATAATAGAGACAGTAGATCTAGCTGGTCTGTCATAATATAATAGAGACAGTAGATCTAGCTGGTCTGTCATAATATAATAGAGACAGTATATCTAGCTGGTCTGTCATAATATAATAGAGACAGTAGATCTAGCTGGTCTGTCATAATATAATAGAGACAGTAGATCTAGCTGGTCTGTCATAATATAATAGAGACATTAGATCTAGCTGGTCTGTCATAATATAATAGAGACAGTAGATCTAGCTGGCCTGTCATAATATAATAGATACTGTAGATCTAGCTGGTCTGTCATAATATAATAGAGACAGTAGATCTAGCTGGTCTGTCATAATATAATAGAGACAGTAGATCTAGCTGGTCTGTCATAATATAATAGAGACAGTAGATCTAGCTGGTCTGTCATAATATAATAGAGACAGTAGATCTAGCTGGTCTGTCATAATATAATAGAGACAGTATATCTAGCTGAACTGTCATAATATAATAGAGACAATATATCTAGCTGGTCTGTCATAATATAATAGAGACAGTAGATCTAGCTGGTCTGTCATAATATAATAGCTACTGTACATCTAGCTGCTCTGTCATAATATAATAGAGGCAGTAGATCTAGCTGGTCTGTCATTGTATAATAGAGACAGTAGATCTAGCTGGTCTGTCATAATATAATAAAGACATTAGATCTAGCTGGTCTGTCATAATGTAATAGAGACATTAGATCTAGCTGGTCTGTCATAATATAATAGAGAAAGTATATCTAGCTGGTCTGTCATAATATAATAGAGACAGTAGATCTAGCTGGTCTGTCATAATATAATAGAGACAGTAGATCTTGCTGGTCTGTCATAATATAATAGATACTGTAGATCTAGCTGGTCTGTCGTAATATAATAGAGACAGTAGATCTAGCTGATCTGTCATAATATAATAGAGACATTCGATCTAGCTGGTCTTTCATAATATAATATAGACATTCGATCTAGCTGGTCTGTCATGATATAATAGAGACAGTAGATCTAGCTGGTCTGTCATAATATAATAGAGACAGTAGATCTAGCTGGTCTGTCATAATATAATAGAGACAGTAGATCTAGCTGGTCTGTCATAATATAATAGAGACAGTATATCAAGTTGGTCTGTCATAATATAATAGAGACAGTAGATCTAGCTGGTCTGTCATAATATAATAGAGACATTAGATCTAGCTGGTCTGTCATAATATAATAGAGACAGTAGATCTAGCTGTCCTGTCATAATATAATAGATACTGTAGATCTAGCTGATCTGTCATAATATAATAGAGACAGTATATCTAGCTGAACTGTCATATTATAATAGAGACAGTAGATCTACCTGGTTTATCATAATATAATAGAGACAGTAGATCTAGCTGGTCTGTCATAATATAATAGAGATATTAGATCTAGCTGGTCTGTCATAATGTAATAGAGACAGTAGATCTAGCTGGTCTGTCATAATATAATAGAGACAGTAGATCTAGCTGGTCCGTCATAATATAATAGAGACATTAGATCTAGCTGGTCTGTCATAATATAATAGAGACAGTAGATCTAGCTGGTCTGTCATAATATAATAGAGACAGCATATCTAGCTGGTCTGTCATAATATAATAGAGACAGTAGATCTAGCTGGTCTGTCATAATATAATATAGACAGTAGATCTAGCTGGTCTGTCATAATATAATAGAGACATTAGATCTAGCTGGTCTGTCATAATATAATAGAGACAGTAGATCTACCTGCTCTGTCATAATATAATAGAGACAGCATATCTAGCTGGTCTGTCATAATATAATAGAGACAATATATCTAGCTGGTCTGTCATAATATAATAGAGACAGTAGATCTAGCTGGCCTGTCATAATATAATAGAGACAGTAGATCTAGCTGGTCTGTCATAATATAATAGAGACAGTAGATCTAGCTGGTCTGTCATAATATAATAGATACTGTAGATCTAGCTGGTCTGTCATAATATAATAGAGACAGTATATCTAGCTGAACTGTCATAATATATTAGAGGCAGTAGATCTACCTGCTCTGTCATAATATAATAGAGACAGTAGATCTAGCTGGTCTGTCATAATATAATAGAGACAGTAGATCTAGCTGGCCTGTCATAATATAATAGAGACAGTAGATCTAGCTGGTCTGTCATAATATAATAGAGACAGTAGATCTAGCTGGTCTGTCATAATATAATAGATACTGTAGATCTAGCTGGTCTGTCATAATATAATAGAGACAGTATATCTAGCTGAACTGTCATAATATATTAGAGACAGTAGATCTACCTGCTCTGTCATAATATAATAGAGACAGTAGATCTAGCTGGTCTGTCATAATATAATAGAGACAGTAGATCTAGCTGGTCTGTCATAATATAATAGAGACAGTAGATCTAGCTGGTCTGTCATAATATAATAGAGACAGTAGATCTAGCTGGTCTGTCATAATATAATAGAGACTGTAGATCTAGCTGGTCTGTCATAATATAATAGAGACAGTATATCTAGCTGAACTGTCATAATATATTAGAGACAGTAGATCTACCTGCTCTGTCATAATATAATAGAGACAGCATATCTAGCTGGTCTGTCATAATATAATAGAGACAATATATCTAGCTGGTCTGTCATAATATAATATAGACAGTAGATCTAGCTGGTCTGTCATAATATAATAGAGACAGTAGATCTAGCTGGTCTGGCATAATATAATAGAGACAGTAGATCTAGCTGGTCTGTCATAATATAATAGAGACAGTAGATCTAGCTGGTCTGTCATAATATAATAGAGACAATATATCTAGCTGGTCTGTCATAATATAATAGAGACAGTAGATCTAGCTGGTCTGTCATAATATAATAGCTACTGTACATCTAGCTGCTCTGTCATAATATAATAGAGGCAGTAGATCTAGCTGGTCTGTCATTGTATAAGAGAGACAGTAGATCTAGCTGGTCTGTCATAATATAATAGAGACATTAGATCTAGCTGGTCTGTCATAATATAATAGAGACATTAGATCTAGCTGGTCTGTCATAATATAATAGAGACAGTAGATCTAGCTGGCCTGTCATAATATAATAGATACTATAGATCTAGCTGGTCTGTCATAATATAATAGATAATGTACTTCTAGCTGCTCTGTCATAATATAATAGAGGCAGTAGATCTAGCTGGTCTGTCATTGTATAATAGAGACAGTAGATCTAGCTGGTCTGTCATAATGTAATAGAGACAGTAGATCTAGCTGGTCTGTCATAATATAATAGATACTGTAGATCTAGCTGCTCTGTCATAATATAATAGAGGCAGTAGATCTAGCTGCTCTGTCATAATATAATAGAGGCAGTAGATCTAGCTGGTCTGTCATTGTATAATAGAGACAGTAGATCTAGCTGGTCTGTCATAATATAATAGATACTGTAGATCTAGCTGGCCTGTCATAATATAATAGATACTGTAGATCTAGCTGGTCTGTCATAATATAATAGAGACATTAGATCTAGCTGGTCTGTCTTAATATAATAGAGACAGTAGATCTAGCTGGTCTGTCATAATATAATAGAGACAGTAGATCTAGCTGGTCTGTCATAATATAATAGAGACAGTAGATCTAGCTGGTCTGTCATAATATAATAGCTACTGTAGATCTAGCTGGTCTGTCCTAATATCATAGAGACAGTATATCTAGCTGAACTGTCATAATATAATAGAGACAGTAGATCTACCTGCTCCGTCATAATATAATAGAGACAGCATATCTAGCTGGTCTGTCATAATATAATAGAGACAATATATCTAGCTGGTCTGTCATAATATAATAGAGACAGTAGATCTAGCTGGTCTGTCATAATATAATAGAGACAGTAGATCTAGCTGGTCTGTCATAATATAATAGAGACAGTAGATCTAGCTGGTCTGTCATAATATAATAGAGACAGTAGATCTAGCTGGTCTGTCATAATATAATAGAGACAGTATATCTAGCTGAACTGTCATAATATAATAGAGACAGTAGATCTACATGCTCTGTCATAATATAATAGAGACAGCATATCTAGCTGGTCTGTCATAATATAATAGAGACAATATATCTAGCTGGTCTGTCATAATATAATAGAGACAGTAGATCTAGCTGGTCTGTCATAATATAATAGAGACATTAGATCTAGCTGGTCTGTCATAATATAATAGAGACAGTAGATCTAGCTGGCCTGTCATAATATAATAGATACTGTAGATCTATCTGGTCTGTCATAATATAATAGAGACAGTAGATCTAGCTGGTCTGTCATAATATAATAGAGACAGTAGATCTAGCTGGTCTGTCATAATATAATAGAGACAGTAGATCTAGCTGGTCTGTCATAATATAATAGAGACAGTAGATCTAGCTGGTCTGTCATAATATAATAGAGACAGTAGATCTAGCTGGTCTGTCATAATATAATAGAGACAATATATCTAGCTGGCCTGTCATAATATAATAGATACTGTAGATCTATCTGGTCTGTCATAATATAATGGAGACAGTATATCTAGCTGAACTGTCATAATATAATAGAGACAGTAGATCTACCTGCTCTGTCATAATATAATAGAGACAGCATATCTAGCTGGTCTGTCATAATGTAATAGAGACAATATATCTAGCTGGTCTGTCATAATATAATAGAGACAGTAGATCTAGCTGGTCTGTCATAATATAATAGCTACTGTACATCTAGCTGCTCTGTCATAATATAATAGAGGCAGTAGATCTAGCTGGTCTGTCATTGTATAAGAGAGACAGTAGATCTAGCTGGTATGTCATAATGTAATAGAGACATTAGATCTAGCTGGTCTGTCATAATATAATAGAGAAAGTAGATCTTGCTGGTCTGTCATTGTATAATAGAGACAGTAGATCTAGCTGGTCTGTCATAATGTAATAGAGACAGTAGATCTAGCTGGTCTGTCATAATATAATAGAGAAAGTAGATCTAGCTGGTCTGTCATAATATAATAGATACTGTAGATCTAGCTGCTCTGTCATAATATAATAGAGGCAGTAGATCTAGCTGCTCTGTCATAATATAATAGAGGCAGTAGATCTAGCTGGTCTGTCATTGTATAATAGAGACAGTAGATCTAGCTGGTCTGTCATAATGTAATAGAGACAGTAGATCTAGCTGGTCTGTCATAATATAATAGAGACAGTAGATCTTGCTGGTCTGTCATAATATAATAGATACTGTAGATCTAGCTGCTCTGTCATAATATAATAGAGGCAGTAGATCTAGCTGGTCTGTCATAATATAATAGAGACATTAGATCTAGCTGGTCTGTCATAATATAATAGAGACAGTAGATCTAGCTGGCCTGTCATAATATAATAGAGACAGTAGATCTAGCTGGTCTGTCATAATGTAATAGAGACATTATATCTAGCTGGTCTGTCATAATATAATAGATACTGTAGATCTAGCTGGCCTGTCATAATACAATAGATACTGTAGATCTAGCTGGTCTGTCATAATATAATAGAGACATTAGATCTAGCTGGTCTGTCTTAATATAATAGAGACAGTAGATCTAGCTGGTCTGTCATAATATAATAGAGACAGTAGATCTAGCTGGTCTGTCATAATATAATAGAGACAGTAGATCTAGCTGGTCTGTCATAATATAATAGATACTGTAGATCTAGCTGGTCTGTCCTAATATAATAGAGACAGTATATCTAGCTGGTCTGTCATAATATAATAGAGACAGTAGATCTACCTGGTCCGTCATAATATAATAGAGACAGCATATCTAGCTGGTCTGTCATAATATAATAGAGACAATATATCTAGCTGGTCTGTCATAATATAATAGAGACAGTAGATCTAGCTGGTCTGTCATAATATAATAGAGACAGTAGATCTAGCTGGTCTGTCATAATATAATAGATACTGTAGATCTAGCTGGTCTGTCATAATATAATAGAGACATTAGATCTAGCTGGTCTGTCATAATATAATAGAGACAGTAGATCTAGCTGGCCTGTCATAATATAATAGATACTGTAGATCTATATGGTCTGTCATAATATAATAGAGACAGTAGATCTAGCTGGTCTGGCATAATATAATAGAGACAGTATATCTAGCTGGTCTGTCATAATATAATAGAGACAGTAGATCTAGCTGGTCTGTCATAATATAATAGAGACAGTAGATCTAGCTGGTCTGTCATAATATAATAGAGACAGTAGATCTAGCTCGTCTGTCATAATATAATAGAGACAGTATATCTAGCTGAACTGTCATAATATAATAGAGACAGTAGATCTACCTGCTCTGTCATAATATAATAGAGACAGCATATCTAGCTGGTCTGTCATAATGTAATAGAGACAATATATCTAGCTGGTCTGTCATAATATAATAGAGACAGTAGATCTAGCTGGTCTGTCATAATATAATAGCTACTGTACATCTAGCTGCTCTGTCATAATATAATAGAGACAGTAGATCTAGCTGGTCTGTCATAATATAAGAGAGACAGTAGATCTAGCTGGTCTGTCATAATATAATAGAGACATTAGATCTAGCTGGTCTGTCATAATGTAATAGAGACATTAGATCTAGCTGGTCTGTCATAATATAATAGAGACAGTAGATCTAGCTGGCCTGTCATAATATAATAGATACTGTAGATCTAGCTGGTCTGTCATAATATAATAGAGACAGTAGATCTAGCTGGTCTGTCATAATATAATAGAGGCAGTAGATCTAGCTGGTCTGTCATAATATAATAGAGACATTAGATCTAGCTGGTCTGTCATAATATAATAGAGACAGTAGATCTAGCTGGTCTGTCATAATATAATAGAGACAGTAGATCTAGCTGGTCTGTCATAATATAATAGAGACAGTAGATCTAGCTGGTCTGTCATAATATAATAGAGACAGTAGATCTAGCTGCTCTGTCATAATATAATAGAGACAGTAGATCTAGCTGGTCTGTCATAATATAATAGAGACAGTATATCTAGCTGGTCTGTCATAATATAATAGAGACAGTAGATCTAGCTGGTCTGTCATAATATAATAGAGACAGTAGATCTAGCTGGTCTGTCATAATATAATAGATACTGTAGATCTAGCTGGTCTGTCATAATATAATAGAGACAGTAGATCTAGCTGGTCTGTCATAATATAATAGAGACAGTAGATCTAGCTGGTCTGTCATAATATAATAGAGACAGTAGATCTAGCTGGTCTGTCATAATATAATAGAGACAGTAGATCTAGCTGGTCTGTCATAATATAATAGAGACAGTAGATCTAGCTGGTCTGTCATAATATAATAGAGACAGTAGATCTAGCTGGTCTGTCATAATATAATAGAGACAGTAGATCTAGCTGGTCTGTCATAATATAATAGAGACATTAGATCTAGCTGGTCTGTCATAATATAATAGAGACAGTAGATCTAGCTGGTCTGTCATAATATAATAGAGACAGTAGATCTAGCTGGTCTGTCATAATATAATAGAGACAGTAGATCTAGCTGGTCTGTCATAATATAATAGAGACAGTAGATCTAGCTGGTCTGTCATAATATAATAGAGACAGTAGATCTAGCTGGTCTGTCATAATATAATAGAGACAGTAGATCTAGCTGGTCTGTCATAATATAATAGAGACAGTAGATCTAGCTGGTCTGTCATAATATAATAGAGACAGTAGATCTAGCTGGTCTGTCATAATATAATAGAGACAGTAGATCTAGCTGGTCTGTCATAATATAATAGAGACAGTAGATCTAGCTGGTCTGTCATAATATAATAGAGACAGTAGATCTAGCTGGTCTGTCATAATATAATAGAGACAGTAGATCTAGCTGGTCTGTCATAATATAATAGAGACAGTAGATCTAGCTGGTCTGTCATAATATAATAGAGACAGTAGATCTAGCTGGTCTGTCATAATATAATAGAGACAGTAGATCTAGCTGGTCTGTCATAATATAATAGAGACAGTAGATCTAGCTGGTCTGTCATAATATAATAGAGACAGTAGATCTAGCTGGTCTGTCATAATATAATAGAGACAGTAGATCTAGCTGGTCTGTCATAATATAATAGAGACAGTAGATCTAGCTGGTCTGTCATAATATAATAGAGACAGTAGATCTAGCTGGTCTGTCATAATATAATAGAGACAGTAGATCTAGCTGGTCTGTCATAATATAATAGAGACAGTATATCTAGCTGGTCTGTCATAATATAATAGAGACAGTAGATCTAGCTGGTCTGTCATAATATAATAGAGACAGTAGATCTAGCTGGTCTGTCATAATATAATAGAGACAGTAGATCTAGCTGGTCTGTCATAATATAATAGAGACTAGTAGATCTAGCTGGTCTGTCATAATATAATAGAGACAGTAGATCTAGCTGGTCTGTCATAATATAATAGAGACAGTAGATCTAGCTGGTCTGTCATAATATAATAGAGACAGTAGATCTAGCTGGTCTGTCATAATATAATAGAGACAGTAGATCTAGCTGGTCTGTCATAATATAATAGAGACAGTAGATCTAGCTGGTCTGTCATAATATAATAGAGACAGTAGATCTAGCTGGTCTGTCATAATATAATAGAGACAGTAGATCTAGCTGGTCTGTCATAATATAATAGAGACAGTAGATCTAGCTGGTCTGTCATAATATAATAGAGACAGTAGATCTAGCTGGTCTGTCATAATATAATAGAGACAGTAGATCTAGCTGGTCTGTCATAATATAATAGAGACAGTAGATCTAGCTGGTCTGTCATAATATAATAGAGACAGTAGATCTAGCTGGTCTGTCATAATATAATAGAGACAGTAGATCTAGCTGGTCTGTCATAATATAATAGAGACAGTAGATCTAGCTGGTCTGTCATAATATAATAGAGACAGTAGATCTAGCTGGTCTGTCATAATATAATAGAGACAGTAGATCTAGCTGGTCTGTCATAATATAATAGAGACAGTAGATCTAGCTGGTCTGTCATAATATAATAGAGACAGTAGATCTAGCTGGTCTGTCATAATATAATAGAGACAGTAGATCTAGCTGGTCTGTCATAATATAATAGAGACAGTAGATCTAGCTGGTCTGTCATAATATAATAGAGACAGTAGATCTAGCTGGTCTGTCATAATATAATAGAGACAGTAGATCTAGCTGGTCTGTCATAATATAATAGAGACAGTAGATCTAGCTGGTCTGTCATAATATAATAGAGACAGTAGATCTAGCTGGTCTGTCATAATATAATAGAGACAGTATATCTAGCTGGTCTGTCATAATATAATAGAGACAGTAGATCTAGCTGGTCTGTCATAATATAATAGAGACAGTAGATCTAGCTGGTCTGTCATAATATAATAGAGACAGTAGATCTAGCTGGTCTGTCATAATATAATAGAGACAGTATATCTAGCTGGTCTGTCATAATATAATAGAGACAGTAGATCTAGCTGGTCTGTCATAATATAATAGAGACAGTAGATCTAGCTGGTCTGTCATAATATAATAGAGACAGTAGATCTAGCTGGTCTGTCATAATATAATAGAGACAGTAGATCTAGCTGGTCTGTCATAATATAATAGATACTGTAGATCTAGCTGGTCTGTCATAATATAATAGAGACAGTAGATCTAGCTGGTCTGTCATAATATAATAGAGACAGTAGATCTAGCTGGTCTGTCATAATATAATAGAGACATTCGATCTAGCTGGTCTGTCATAATATAATAGAGACATTAGATCTAGCTGGTCTGTCATAATATAATAGAGACAGTAGATCTAGCTGGTCTGTCATAATATAATAGAGACAGTAGATCTAGCTGGTCTGTCATAATATAATAGAGACAGTAGATCTAGCTGGTCTGTCATAATATAATAGAGACAGTAGATCTAGCTGGTCTGTCATAATATAATAGAGACAGTAGATCTAGCTGGTCTGTCATAATATAATAGAGACAGTAGATCTAGCTGGTCTGTCATAATATAATAGAGACAGTAGATCTAGCTGGTCTGTCATAATATAATAGAGACAGTAGATCTAGCTGGTCTGTCATAATATAATAGAGACAGTAGATCTAGCTGGTCTGTCATAATATAATAGAGACAGTAGATCTAGCTGGTCTGTCATAATATAATAGAGACAGTAGATCTAGCTGGTCTGTCATAATATAATAGAGACAGTAGATCTAGCTGGTCTGTCATAATATAATAGAGACAGTAGATCTAGCTGGTCTGTCATAATATAATAGAGACAGTAGATCTAGCTGGTCTGTCATAATATAATAGAGACAGTAGATCTAGCTGGTCTGTCATAATATAATAGAGACAGTAGATCTAGCTGGTCTGTCATAATATAATAGAGACAGTAGATCTAGCTGGTCTGTCATAATATAATAGAGACATTAGATCTAGCTGGTCTGTCATAATATAATAGAGACAGTAGATCTACCTGGTCTGTCATAATATAATAGAGACAGTAGATCTAGCTGGTCTGTCATAATATAATAGAGACAGTAGATCTAGCTGGTCTGTCATAATATAATAGAGACTGTAGATCTAGCTGGTCTGTCATAATATAATAGAGACATTAGATCTAGCTGGTCTGTCATAATATAATAGAGACAGTAGATCTACCTGGTCTGTCATAATATAATAGAGACAGTAGATCTAGCTGGTCTGTCATAATATAATAGAGACAGTAGATCTAGCTGGTCTGTCATAATATAATAGAGACAGTAGATCTAGCTGGTCTGTCATAATATAATAGAGACAGTAGATCTAGCTGGTCTGTCATAATATAATAGAGACAGTATATCTAGCTGGTCTGTCATAATATAATAGAGACAGTAGATCTAGCTGGTCTGTCATAATATAATAGAGACAGTATATCTAGCTGGTCTGTCATAATATAATAGAGACAGTATATCTAGCTGGTCTGTCATAATATAATAGAGACAGTAGATCTAGCTGGTCTGTCATAATATAATAGAGACAGTATATCTAGCTGGTCTGTCATAATATAATAGAGACAGTAGATCTAGCTGGCCTGTCATAATATAATAGATACTGTAGATCTAGCTGGTCTGTCATAATATAATAGAGACATTAGATCTAGCTGGTCTGTCATAATATAATAGAGACAGTAGATCTAGCTGGTCTGTCATAATATAATAGAGACAGTAGATCTAGCTGGTCTGTCATAATATAATAGAGACAGTAGATCTAGCTGGTCTGTCATAATATAATAGAGACAGTATATCTAGCTGAACTGTCATAATATAATAGAGACAGTAGATCTAGCTGGTCTGTCATAATATAATAGATACTGTACATCTAGCTGGTCTGTCATAATATAATAGAGACAGTAGATCTAGCTGGTCTGTCATAATATAATAGAGACAGTAGATCTAGCTGGTCTGTCATAATATAATAGATACTGTAGATCTAGCTGGTCTGTCATAATATAATAGAGACATTAGATCTAGCTGGTCTGTCATAATATAATAGAGACATTAGATCTAGCCGATCTGTCATAATGTAATAGAGACATTAGATCTAGCTGGTCTGTCATAATATAATAGAGACATTAGATCTAGCTGGTCTGTCATAATATAATCTTAGATCTAGTGGGTCTGTCATAATGTAATAGAGACATTAGATCTAGCTGGTCTGTCATAATGTAATAGAGACATTAGATCTAGCTGGTCTGTCATAATGTAATAGAGACATTAGATCTAGCTGGTCTGTCATAATGTAATAGAGACATTAGATCTAGCTGGTCTGTCATAATGTAATAGAGACATTAGATCTAGCTGGTCTGTCATTATATAATAGAGACATTAGATCTAGCTGGTCTGTCATAATGTAATAGAGACATTAGATCTAGCTGGTCTGTCATTATATGATAGAGACATTAGATCTAGCTGGTCTGTCATAATATAATAGAGACATTAGATCTAGCTGGTCTGTCATTATATAATAGAGACATTAGATCTAGCTGGTCTGTCATAATATAATAGAGACATTAGATCTAGCTGGTCTGTCATAATGTAATAGAGACATTAGATCTAGCTGGTCTGTCATAATGTAATAGAGACATTAGATCTAGCTGGTCTGTCATAATGTAATAGAGACATTAGATCTAGCTGGTCTGTCATAATGTAATAGAGACATTAGATCTAGCTGGTCTGTCATAATATAATAGAGACATTAGATCTAGCTGGTCTGTCATAATATAATAGAGACATTAGATCTAGCTGGTCTGTCATAATGTAATAGAGACATTAGATCTAGCTGGTCTGTCATAATGTAATAGAGACATTAGATCTAGCTGGTCTGTCATAATATAATAGAGACATTAGATCTAGCTGGTCTGTCATAATATAATAGAGACAGTAGATCTAGCTGGTCTGTCATAATATAATAGAGACAGTAGATCTAGCTGGTCTGTCATAATATAATAGAGACAGTAGATCTAGCTGGTCTGTCATAATATAATAGAGACAGTAGATCTAGCTGGTCTGTCATAATATAATAGAGACAGTCGATCTAGCTGGTCTGTCATAATATAATAGAGACAGTAGATCTAGCTGGTCTGTCATAATATAATAGAGACATTAGATCTAGCTGGTCTGTCATAATATAATAGAGACAGTATATCTAGCTGGTCTGTCATAATATAATAGAGACAGTAGATCTAGCTGGTCTGTCATTATATAATAGAGACAGTATATCTAGCTGGTTTGTCATAATATAATAGAGACAGTAGATCTAGCTGGTCTGTCATAATATAATAGAGACAGTAGATCTAGCTGGTCTGTCATAATATAATAGAGACAGTAGATCTAGCTGGTCTGTCATAATATAATAGATACTGTAGATCTAGCTGGTCTGTCATAATATAATAGAGACATTAGATCTAGCTGGTCTGTCATAATATAATAGAGACAGTAGATCTAGCTGGTCTGTCATAATATAATAGAGACAGTAGATCTAGCTGGTCTGTCATAATATAATAGAGACAGTAGATCTAGCTGGTCTGGCATAATATAATAGAGACAGTAGATCTAGCTGGTCTGTCATAATATAATAGAGACAGTAGATCTAGCTGGTCTGTCATAATATAATAGAGACAGTAGATCTAGCTGGTCTGTCATAATATAATAGAGACAGTAGATCTAGCTCGTCTGTCATAATATAATAGAGACAGTAGATCTAGCTGAACTGTCATAATATAATAGAGACAGTAGATCTAGCTGGTCTGTCATAATATAATAGAGACAGCATATCTAGCTGGTCTGTCATAATATAATAGAGACAATATATCTAGCTGGTCTGTCATAATATAATAGCTGGTCTGACAGTAGATCTAGCTGGTCTGTCATAATATAATAGAGACAGTAGATCTAGCTGGTCTGTCATAATATAATAGAGACAGTAGATCTAGCTGGTCTGTCATAATATAATAGAGACATTAGATCTAGCTGGTCTGTCATAATGTAATAGAGACATTAGATCTAGCTGGTCTGTCATAATATAATAGAGACAGTAGATCTAGCTGGCCTGTCATAATATAATAGATACAGTAGATCTAGCTGGTCTGTCATAATATAATAGATAATGTACTTCTAGCTGCTCTGTCATAATATAATAGAGGCAGTAGATCTAGCTGGTCTGTCATTGTATAATAGAGACAGTAGATCTAGCTGGTCTGTCATAATGTAATAGAGACAGCAGATCTAGCTGGTCTGTCATAATATAATAGAGACAGTAGATCTAGCTGGTCTGTCATAATATAATAGATACTGTAGATCTAGCTGGTCTGTCATAATATAATAGAGACAGTAGATCTAGCTGGTCTGTCATAATATAATAGAGGCAGTAGATCTAGCTGGTCTGTCATTGTATAATAGAGACAGTAGATCTAGCTGGTCTGTCATAATGTAATAGAGACAGTAGATCTAGCTGGTCTGTCATAATATAATAGAGACAGTAGATCTTGCTGGTCTGTCATAATATAATAGATACTGTAGATCTAGCTGGTCTGTCATAATATAATAGAGACAGTAGATCTAGCTGGTCTGTCATAATATAATAGAGACATTAGCTCTAGCTGGTCTGTCATAATATAATAGAGACAGTAGATCTAGCTGGTCTGTCATAATATAATAGAGACAGTAGATCTAGCTGGTCTGTCATAATGTAATAGAGACATTATATCTAGCTGGTCTGTCATAATATAATAGAGACAGTAGATCTAGCTGGCCTGTCATAATATAATAGATACTGTAGATCTAGCTGGTCTGTCAAAATATAATAGAGACATTAGATCTAGCTGGTCTGTCATAATATAATAGAGACAGTAGATCTAGCTGGTCTGTCATAATATAATAGAGACAGTAGATCTAGCTGGTCTGTCATAATATAATATAGACAGTAGATCTAGCTGGTCTGTCATAATATAATAGCTACTGTAGATCTAGCTGGTCTGTCCTAATATAATAGAGACAGTATATCTAGCTGGTCTGTCATAATATAATAGAGACAGTAGATCTAGCTGGTCTGTCATAATATAATAGAGACAGTATATCTAGCTGGTCTGTCATAATATAATAGAGACAATATATCTAGCTGGTCTGTCATTATATAATAGAGACAGTAGATCTAGCTGGTCTGTCATAATATAATAGAGACAGTAGATCTAGCTGGTCTGTCATAATATAATAGAGACAGTAGATCTAGCTGGTCTGTCATAATATAATAGAGACAGTAGATCTAGCTGGTCTGTCATAATATCATAGAGACAGTATATCTAGCTGAACTGTCATAATATAATAGAGACAGTAGATCTACCTGCTCCGTCATAATATAATAGAGACAGTATATCTAGCTGGTCTGTCATAATATAATAGAGACAGTAGATCTAGCTGGTCTGTCATAATATAATAGAGACAGTAGATCTAGCTGGTCTGTCATAATATAATAGAGACAGTAGATCTAGCTGGTCTGTCATAATATAATAGAGACAGTAGATCTAGCTGGTCTGTCATAATATAATAGAGACAGTAGATCTAGCTGAACTGTCATAATATAATAGAGACAGTAGATCTACCTGCTCTGTCATAATATAATAGAGACAGCATATCTAGCTGGTCTGTCATAATATAATAGAGACAATATATCTAGCTGGTCTGTCATAATATAATAGAGACAGTAGATCTAGCTGGTCTGTCATAATATAATAGAGACAGTAGATCTTGCTGGTCTGTCATAATATAATAGATACTGTAGATCTAGCTGGTCTGTCATAATATAATAGAGGCAGTAGATCTAGCTGCTCTGTCATAATATAATAGAGGCAGTAGATCTAGCTGGTCTGTCATTGTATAATAGAGACAGTAGATCTAGCTGGTCTGTCATAATGTAATAGAGACAGTAGATCTAGCTGGTCTGTCATAATATAATAGAGACAGTAGATCTTGCTGGTCTGTCATAATATAATAGATACTGTAGATCTAGCTGGTCTGTCATAATATAATAGAGACATTAGATCTAGCTGGTCTGTCATAATATAATAGAGACAGTAGATCTAGCTGGCCTGTCATAATATAATAGAGACAGTAGATCTAGCTGGTCTGTCATAATGTAATAGAGACATTATATCTAGCTGGTCTGTCATAATATAATAGAGACAGTAGATCTAGCTGGCCTGTCATAATATAATAGATACTGTAGATCTAGCTGGTCTGTCATAATATAATAGAGACATTAGATCTAGCTGGTCTGTCATAATATAATAGAGACAGTAGATCTAGCTGGTCTGTCATAATATAATAGAGACATTAGATCTAGCTGGTCTGTCATAATATAATAGAGACAGTAGATCTAGCTGGTCTGTCATAATATAATAGAGACTGTAGATCTAGCTGGCCTGTCATAATATAATAGAGACAGTAGATCTAGCTGGTCTGTCATAATGTAATAGAGACATTATATCTAGCTGGTCTGTCCTAATATAATAGAGACAGTATATCTAGCTGGTCTGTCATAATATAATAGAGACAGTAGATCTAGCTGGTCCGTCATAATATAATAGAGACAGTAGATCTAGCTGGTCCGTCATAATATAATAGAGACAGTATATCTAGCTGGTCTGTCATAATATAATAGAGACAGTAGATCTAGCTGGTCTGTCATAATATAATAGAGACAGTAGATCTAGCTGGTCTGTCATAATATAATAGATACTGTAGATCTATCTGGTCTGTCATAATATAATAGAGACAGTAGATCTAGCTGGTCTGTCATAATATAATAGAGACAGTAGATCTAGCTGGTCTGTCATAATATAATAGAGACAGTAGATCTAGCTGGTCTGTCATAATATAATAGAGACAGTATATCTAGCTGGTCTGTCATAATATAATAGAGACAGTAGATCTAGCTGGTCTGTCATAATATAATAGAGACAGCATATCTAGCTGGTCTGTCATAATATAATAGAGACAGTAGATCTAGCTGGTCTGTCATAATATAATAGAGACAGTAGATCTAGCTGGCCTGTCATAATATAATAGATACTGTAGATCTATCTGGTCTGTCATAATATAATAGAGACAGTAGATCTAGCTGGTCTGTCATAATATAATAGAGACAGTAGATCTAGCTGGTCTGTCATAATATAATAGAGACAGTAGATCTAGCTGGTCTGTCATAATATAATAGAGACAGTATATCTAGCTGGTCTGTCATAATATAATAGAGACAATATATCTAGCTGGTCTGTCATAATATAATAGAGACAGTAGATCTAGCTGGTCTGTCATAATATAATAGCTACTGTACATCTAGCTGCTCTGTCATAATATAATAGAGGCAGTAGATCTAGCTGGTCTGTCATTGTATAATAGAGACAGTAGATCTATTTGGTCTGTCATAATATAATAGAGACAGTAGATCTAGCTGGTCTGTCATAATATAATAGAGACAGTAGATCTAGCTGGTCTGTCATAATATAATAGAGACAGTAGATCTAGCTGGTCTGTCATAATATAATAGAGAAAGTAGATCTTGCTGGTCTGTCATAATATAATAGATACTGTAGATCTAGCTGCTCTGTCATAATATAATAGAGGCAGTAGATCTAGCTGCTCTGTCATAATATAATAGAGACAGTAGATCTAGCTGGTCTGTCATTGTATAATAGAGACAGTAGATCTAGCTGGTCTGTCATAATATAATAGAGACAGTATATCTAGCTGGTCTGTCATAATATAATAGAGACAGTAGATCTTGCTGGTCTGTCATAATATAATAGATACTGTAGATCTAGCTGGTCTGTCATAATATAATAGAGACATTAGATCTAGCTGGTCTGTCATAATATAATAGAGACAGTAGATCTAGCTGGCCTGTCATAATATAATAGAGACAGTAGATCTAGCTGGTCTGTCATAATGTAATAGAGACATTATATCTAGCTGGTCTGTCATAATATAATAGATACTGTAGATCTAGCTGGCCTGTCATAATACAATAGATACTGTAGATCTAGCTGGTCTGTCATAATATAATAGAGACATTAGATCTAGCTGGTCTGTCTTAATATAATAGAGACAGTAGATCTAGCTGGTCTGTCATAATATAATAGAGACAGTAGATCTAGCTGGTCTGTCATAATATAATAGAGACAGTAGATCTAGCTGGTCTGTCATAATATAATAGAGACTGTAGATCTAGCTGGTCTGTCATAATATAATAGAGACAGTAGATCTAGCTGGTCTGTCATAATATAATAGAGACATTATATCTAGCTGGTCTGTCCTAATATCATAGAGACAGTATATCTAGCTGAACTGTCATAATATAATAGAGACAGTAGATCTACCTGCTCCGTCATAATATAATAGAGACAGTAGATCTACCTGCTCCGTCATAATATAATAGAGACAATATATCTAGCTGGTCTGTCATAATATAATAGAGACAGTAGATCTAGCTGGTCTGTCATAATATAATAGAGACAGTAGATCTAGCTGGTCTGTCATAATATAATAGAGACAGTAGATCTATCTGGTCTGTCATAATATAATAGAGACAGTAGATCTAGCTGGTCTGTCATAATATAATAGAGACAGTAGATCTAGCTGGTCTGTCATAATATAATAGAGACAGTAGATCTAGCTGGTCTGTCATAATATAATAGAGACAGTAGATCTAGCTGGTCTGTCATAATATAATAGAGACAGTAGATCTAGCTGGTCTGTCATAATATAATAGAGACAGTATATCTAGCTGGTCTGTCATAATATAATAGAGACAATATATCTAGCTGGTCTGTCATAATATAATAGAGACAGTAGATCTAGCTGGCCTGTCATAATATAATAGATACTGTAGATCTATCTGGTCTGTCATAATATAATAGAGACAGTAGATCTAGCTGGTCTGTCATAATATAATAGAGACAGTAGATCTAGCTGGTCTGTCATAATATAATAGAGACAGTAGATCTAGCTGGTCTGTCATAATATAATAGAGACAGTATATCTAGCTGAACTGTCATAATATAATAGAGACAATATATCTAGCTGGTCTGTCATAATATAATAGAGACAGTAGATCTAGCTGGTCTGTCATAATATAATAGCTACTGTACATCTAGCTGCTCTGTCATAATATAATAGAGGCAGTAGATCTAGCTGGTCTGTCATTGTATAATAGAGACAGTAGATCTATTTGGTCTGTCATAATATAATAAAGACATTAGATCTAGCTGGTATGTCATAATGTAATAGAGACATTAGATCTAGCTGGTCTGTCATGATATAATAGAGAAAGTATATCTAGCTGGTCTGTCATAATATAATAGAGACAGTAGATCTAGCTGGTCTGTCATAATATAATAGAGACAGTAGATCTTGCTGGTCTGTCATAATATAATAGATACTGTCGATCTAGCTGGTCTGTCGTAATATAATAGAGACAGTAGATCTAGCTGATCTGTCATAATATAATAGAGACATTCGATCTAGCTGGTCTTTCATAATATAATATAGACATTCGATCTAGCTGGTCTGTCATGATATAATAGAGACAGTAGATCTAGCTGGTCTTTCATAATATAATAGAGACAGTAGATCTAGCTGGTCTGTCATAATATAATAGAGACAGTAGATCTAGCTGGTCTGTCATAATATAATAGAGACAGTATATCAAGCTGGTCTGTCATAATATAATAGAGGCAGTAGATCTAGCTGGTTTGTCATAACATAATCGAGACATTAGATCTAGCTGGTCTGTCATAATATAATAGAGACATTAGATCTAGCTGGTCTGTCATAATATAATAGAGACAGTAGATCTAGCTGTCCTGTCATAATATAATAGATACTGTAGATCTAGCTGATCTGTCATAATATAATAGAGACAGTATATCTAGCTGAACTGTCATAATATAATAGAGACAGTAGATCTACCTGGTCTGTCATAATATAATAGAGACAGTAGATCTAGCTGGTCTGTCATAATATAATAGAGATATTAGATCTAGCTGATCTGTCATAATGTAATAGAGACATTAGATCTAGCTGGTCTGTCATAATATAATAGAGACAGTAGATCTAGCTGGTCTGTCATAATATAATAGATACTGTAGATCTAGCTGGTCTGTCATAATATAATAGAGACATTCGATCTAGCTGGTCTATCATGATATAATAGAGACAGTAGATCTAGCTGGTCTGTCATAATATAATAGAGACAGTATATCTAGCTGAACTGTCATAATATAATAGAGACAGTAGATCTACCTGCTCTGTCATAATATAATAGATACAGCATATCTAGCTGGTCTGTCATAATATAATAGAGACAATATATCTAGCTGGTCTGTCATAATATAATAGAGACAGTAGATCTAGCTGGTCTGTCATAATATAATAGAGACAGTAGATCTAGCTGGTCTGTCATAATATAATAGATACTGTAGATCTATCTGGTCTGTCATAATATAATAGAGACAGTAGATCTAGCTGGTCTGTCATAATATAATAGAGACAGTAGATCTAGCTGGTCTGTCATAATATAATAGAGACAGTAGATCTAGCTGGTCTGTCATAATATAATAGAGACAATAGATCTAGCTGGTCTGTCATAATATAATAGAGACAGTAGATCTAGCTGGCCTGTCATAATATAATAGAGACAGTAGATCTAGCTGGTCTGTCATAATATAATAGAGACAGTAGATCTAGCTGGTCTGTCATAATATAATAGAGACAGTAGATCTAGCTGGTCTGTCATAATATAATAGAGACAGTAGATCTAGCTGGTCTGTCATAATATAATAGAGACACTAGATCTAGCTGGTCTGTCATAATATAATAGAGACAGTATATCTAGCTGAACTGTCATAATATAATAGAGACAGTAGATCTACCTGCTCTGTCATAATATAATAGAGACAGCATATCTAGCTGGTCTGTCATAATGTAATAGAGACAATATATCTAGCTGGTCTGTCATAATATAATAGAGACAGTAGATCTAGCTGGTCTGTCATAATATAATAGCTACTGTACATCTAGCTGCTCTGTCATAATATAATAGAGGCAGTAGATCTAGCTGGTCTGTCATTGTATAAGAGAGACAGTAGATCTAGCTGGTCTGTCATAATATAATAAAGACATTAGATCTAGCTGGTATGTCATAATGTAATAGAGACATTAGATCTAGCTGGTCTGTCATAATATAATAGAGACAGTAGATCTAGCTGGCCTGTCATAATATAATAGATACTATAGATCTAGCTGGTCTGTCATAATATAATAGATAATGTACTTCTAGCTGCTCTGTCATAATATAATAGAGGCAGTAGATCTAGCTGGTCTGTCATTGTATAATAGAGACAGTAGATCTAGCTGGTCTGTCATAATGTAATAGAGACAGTAGATCTAGCTGGTCTGTCATAATATAATAGAGAAAGTAGATCTTGCTGGTCTGTCATAATATAATAGAGACAGTAGATCTAGCTGCTCTGTCATAATATAATAGAGACAGTAGATCTAGCTGGTCTGTCATAATATAATAGAGACTTAGATCTATCTGGTCTGTCATAATATAATAGAGACTGTAGATCTAGTTGGTCTGTCATAATATAATAGAGACATTAGATCTAGCTGGTCTGTCATAATATAATAGAGACAGTAGATCTAGCTGGTCTGTCATAATATAATAGAGACAGTAGATCTAGCTGGTCTGTCATAATATAATAGAGACAGTAGATCTAGCTGGTCTGTCATAATATAATAGAGACAGTAGATCTAGCTGGTCTGTCATAATATAATAGAGACAGTAGATCTAGCTGGTCTGTCATAATATAATAGAGACAGTAGATCTAGCTGGTCTGTCATAATATAATAGAGACAGTAGATCTAGCTGGTCTGTCATAATATAATAGAGACATTAGATCTAGCTGGTCTGTCATAATATAATAGAGACAGTATATCTAGCTGATCTGTCATAATATAATAGAGACAGTAGATCTAGCTGGTCTGTCATAATATAATAGAGACATTAGATCTAGCTGGTCTGTCATAATACAATAGAGACATTAGATCTAGCTGGTCTGTCATAATATAATAGAGACAGTAGATCTAGCTGGTCTGTCATAATATAATAGAGACAGTAGATCTAGCTGGTCTGTCATAATATAATAGAGCCATTAGATCTAGCTGGTCTGCCATAATGTAATAGAGACATTAGATCTAGCTGGTCTGTCATAATATAATAGAGACAGTAGATCTAGCTGGTCTGTCATAATATAATAGAGACAGTAGATCTAGCTGGTCTGTCATAATATAATAGAGACTGTAGATCTAGCTGGTCTGTCATAATATAATAGAGACATTAGATCTAGCTGGTCTGTCATAATATCATAGAGACAGTAGATCTAGCTGGTCTGTCATAATATAATAGAGACATTAGATCTAGCTGGTCTGTCATAATATAATAGAGACAGTAGATCTAGCTGGTCTGTCATAATATAATAGAGACAGTAGATCTAGCTGGTCTGTCATAATATAATAGAGACAGTAGATCTAGCTGGTCTGTCATAATGTAATAGAGACATTAGATCTAGCTGGTCTATCATAATATAATAGAGACAGTAGATCTAGCTGGTCTGTCATAATATAATAGAGACAGTAGATCTAGCTGGTCTGTCATAATATAATAGAGACATTAGATCTAGCTGGTCTGTCATAATATAATAGAGACAGTAGATCTAGCTGGTCTGTCATTGTATAATAGAGACAGTAGATCTAGCTGGTCTGTCATAATATAATAGAGGCAGTAGATCTAGCTGGTCTGTCATAATATAATAGAGACAGTGGATCTAGCTGGTCTGTCATAATATAATAGAGACAGTAGATCTAGCTGGTCTGTCATAATATAATAGAGACATTAGATCTAGCTGGTCTGTCATAATATAATAGAGACAGTAGATCTAGCTGGTCTGTCATAATATAATAGAGACAGTAGATCTAGCTGGTCTGTCATAATATAATAGAGACATGTAGATCTAGCTGGTCTGTCATAATATAATAGAGACAGTAGATCTAGCTGGTCTGTCATAATATAATAGAGACAGTAGATCTAGCTGGTCTGTCATAATATAATAGAGACAGTAGATCTAGCTGGTCTGTCATAATATAATAGAGACAGTAGATCTAGCTGGTCTGTCATAATATAATAGAGACAGTAGATCTAGCTGGTCTGTCATAATATAATAGAGACAGTAGATCTAGCTGGTCTGTCATAATATAATAGAGACATTAGATCTAGCTGGTCTGTCATAATGTAATAGAGACATTAGATCTAGCTGGTCTGTCATAATATAATAGAGACAGTAGATCTAGCTGACCTGTCATAATATAATAGAGACTGTAGATCTAGCTGGTCTGTCATAATATAATAGAGACAGTAGATCTAGCTGGTCTGTCATAATACAATAGAGACATTAGATCTAGCTGGTCTGTCATAATATAATAGAGACATTAGATCTAGCTGGTCTGTCATAATATAATAGAGACAGTAGATCTAGCTGGTCTGTCATAATATAATAGAGACAGTAGATCTAGCTGGTCTGTCATGATATAATAGAGACAGTAGATCTAGCTGGTCTGTCATAATATAATAGAGACATTAGATCTAGCTGGTCTGTCATAATATAATAGAGACAGTAGATCTAGCTGGTCTGTCATAATATAATAGAGACAGTAGATCTAGCTGGTCTGTCATAATATAATAGAGACAGTAGATCTAGCTGGTCTGTCATAATATAATAGAGACAGTAGATCTAGCTGGTCTGTCATAATATAATAGAGACATTAGATCTAGCTGGTCTGTCATAATATAATAGAGACAGTATATCTAGCTGGTCTGTCATAATGTAATAGAGACATTAGATCTAGCTGGTCTGTCATAATATAATAGAGACAGTAGATCTAGCTGGTCTGTCATAATATAATAGAGACTGTAGATCTAGCTGGTCTGTCATAATATAATAGAGACATTAGATCTAGCTGGTCTGTCATAATATAATAGAGACAGTAGATCTAGCTGGTCTGTCATAATATAATAGAGACAGTAGATCTAGCTGGTCTGTCATAATATAATAGAGACATTAGATCTAGCTGGTCTGTCATAATATAATAGAGGCAGTAGATCTAGCTGGTCTGTCATTATATAATAGAGACAGTAGATCTAGCTGGTCTGTCATAATATAATAGAGACAGTAGATCTAGCTGGTCTGTCATAATATAATAGAGACAGTAGATCTAGCTGGTCTGTCATAATATAATAGAGACATGTAGATCTAGCTGGTCTGTCATAATATAATAGAGACAATTAGATCTAGCTGGTCTGTCATAATATAATAGAGACAGTAGATCTAGCTGGTCTGTCATAATATAATAGAGACATTAGATCTAGCTGGTCTGTCATAATATAATAGATACTGTAGATCTAGCTGGTCTGTCATAATATAATAGAGACAGTAGATCTAGCTGATCTGTCATAATATAATAGAGACAGTAGATCTAGCTGGTCTGTCATAATGTAATAGAGACATTAGATCTAGCTGGTCTGTCATAATATAATAGAGACAGTAGATCTAGCTGGTCTGTCATAATATAATAGAGACTGTAGATCTAGCTGGTCTGTCATAATATAATAGAGACAGTAGATCTAGCTGGTCTGTCATAATATAATAGAGACAGTAGATCTAGCTGGTCTGTCATAATATAATAGAGACATTAGATCTAGCTGGTCTGTCATAATATAATAGAGACAGTAGATCTAGCTGGTCTGTCATAATATAATAGATACTGTAGATCTAGCTGGTCTGTCATAATATAATAGAGACATTAGATCTAGCTGGTCTGTCATAATATAATAGAGACAGTATATCTAGCTGGTCTGTCATAATATAATAGAGACAGTATATCTAGCTGGTCTGTCATAATATAATAGAGACATGTAGATCTAGCTGGTCTGTCATAATATAATAGAGACAGTAGATCTAGCTGGTCTGTCATAATATAATAGAGGCAGTAGATCTAGCTGGTCTGTCATTATATAATAGAGACAGTAGATCTAGCTGGTCTGTCATAATATAATAGAGACATTAGATCTAGCTGGTCTGTCATAATATAATAGAGACATTAGATCTAGCTGGTCTGTCATAATATAATAGAGACAGTAGATCTAGCTGGTCTGTCATAATATAATAGATACTGTAGATCTAGCTGGTCTGTCATAATATAATAGAGGCAGTAGATCTAGCTGGTCTGTCATTGTATAATAGAGACAGTAGATCTAGCTGGTCTGTCATAATATAATAGAGACAGTAGATCTAGCTGGTCTGTCATAATATAATAGAGACAGTAGATCTAGCTGGTCTGTCATAATATAATAGAGACAGTAGATCTAGCTGGTCTGTCATAATATAATAGAGACATTAGATCTAGCTGGTCTGTCATAATATAATAGAGACAGTAGATCTAGCTGGTCTGTCATAATATAATAGAGACAGTAGATCTAGCTGGTCTGTCATAATATAATAGAGACAGTAGATCTAGCTGGTCTGTCATAATATAATAGAGACAGTAGATCTAGCTGGTCTGTCATAATATAATAGAGACAGTAGATCTAGCTGGTCTGTCATAATATAATAGAGACAGTAGATCTAGCTGGTCTGTCATAATATAATAGAGACATTAGATCTAGCTGGTCTGTCATAATATAATAGAGACAGTAGATCTAGCTGGTCTGTCATAATATAATAGAGACAGTAGATCTAGCTGGTCTGTCATAATATAATAGAGACAGTAGATCTAGCTGGTCTGTCATAATATAATAGAGACATGTAGATCTAGCTGGTCTGTCATAATATAATAGAGACAGTAGATCTAGCTGGTCTGTCATAATATAATAGAGACATGTAGATCTAGCTGGTCTGTCATAATGTAATAGAGACAGTAGATCTAGCTGGTCTGTCATAATATAATAGAGACAGTAGATCTAGCTGGTCTGTCATAATATAATAGATACTGTAGATCTAGCTGGTCTGTCATAATATAATAGAGACAGTAGATCTAGCTGGTCTGTCATAATATAATAGAGACAGTAGATCTAGCTGGTCTGTCATAATATAATAGAGACAGTAGATCTAGCTGGTCTGTCATAATATAATAGAGACAGTAGATCTAGCTGGTCTGTCATAATATAATAGAGACAGTAGATCTAGCTGGTCTGTCATAATATAATAGAGACAGTAGATCTAGCTGGTCTGTCATAATATAATAGAGACAGTAGATCTAGCTGGTCTGTCATAATATAATAGAGACAGTAGATCTAGCTGGTCTGTCATAATATAATAGAGACAGTAGATCTAGCTGGTCTGTCATAATATAATAGAGACAGTAGATCTAGCTGGTCTGTCATAATATAATAGAGACAGTATATCTAGCTGGTCTGTCATAATATAATAGAGACAGTAGATCTAGCTGGTCTGTCATAATATAATAGAGACAGTAGATCTAGCTGGTCTGTCATAATATAATAGAGACATGTAGATCTAGCTGGTCTGTCATAATATAATAGAGACAGTATATCTAGCTGGTCTGTCATAATATAATAGAGACAGTAGATCTAGCTGGTCTGTCATAATATAATAGAGACAGTAGATCTAGCTGGTCTGTCATAATATAATAGAGACAGTAGATCTAGCTGGTCTGTCATAATATAATAGAGACAGTAGATCTAGCTGGTCTGTCATAATATAATAGAGACAGTAGATCTAGCTGGTCTGTCATAATATAATAGAGACAGTAGATCTAGCTGGTCTGTCATAATATAATAGAGACAGTAGATCTAGCTGGTCTGTCATAATATAATAGAGACAGTAGATCTAGCTGGCCTGTCATAATATAATAGAGACAGTAGATCTAACTGGTCTGTCATAATATAATAGAGACAGTAGATCTAGCTGGTCTGTCATAATATAATAGAGACAGTAGATCTAGCTGGTCTGTCATAATATAATAGAGACATGTAGATCTAGCTGGTCTGTCATAATATAATAGAGACAGTAGATCTAGCTGGTCTGTCATAATATAATAGAGACATTAGATCTAGCTGGTCTGTCATAATATAATAGAGACAGTAGATCTAGCTGGTCTGTCATAATATAATAGAGACAGTAGATCTAGCTGCTCTGTCATAATATAATAGAGGCAGTAGATCTAGCTGGTCTGTCATAATATAATAGAGACAGTAGATCTAGCTGGTCTGTCATAATATAATAGAGACAGTAGATCTAGCTGGTCTGTCATAATATAATAGATACTGTAGATCTAGCTGGTCTGTCATAATATAATAGAGACATTAGATCTAGCTGGTCTGTCATAATATAATAGAGACATTAGATCTAGCTGGTCTGTCATAATATAATAGAGACAGTAGATCTAGCTGGTCTGTCATAATATAATAGAGACAGTAGATCTAGCTGGTCTGTCATAATGTAATAGAGACATTAGATCTAGCTGGTCTGTCATAATATAATAGAGACAGTAGATCTAGCTGGTCTGTCATAATATAATAGAGACATTAGATCTAGCTGGTCTGTCATAATATAATAGAGGCATTAGATCTAGCTGGTCTGTCATAATATAATAGAGACAGTAGATCTAGCTGGTCTGTCATAATATAATAGAGACAGTATATCTAGCTGGTCTGTCATAATATAATAGAGACAGTAGATCTAGCTGGCCTGTCATAATATAATAGAGACAGTAGATCTAGCTGGTCTGTCATAATATAATAGAGACATTAGATCTAGCTGGTCTGTCATAATATAATAGATAGCAGTAGATCTAGCTGGTCTGTCATAATATAATAGAGACAGTAGATCTAGCTGGTCTGTCATACATATAATAGAGACATTAGATCTAGCTGGTCTGTCATAATGTAATAGAGACATTAGATCTAGCTGGTCTGTCATAATATAATAGAGACAGTAGATCTAGCTGGTCTGTCATAATATAATAGAGACATTAGATCTAGCTGGTCTGTCATAATATAATAGAGACAGTAGATCTAGCTGGTCTGTCATAATATAATAGAGACTGTATATCTAGCTGGTCTGTCATAATATAATAGAGACAGTAGATCTAGCTGGTCTGTCATAATATAATAGAGACATTAGATCTAGCTGGTCTGTCATAATGTAATAGAGACATTAGATCTAGCTGGTCTGTCATAATATAATAGAGACATTAGATCTAGCTGGTCTGTCATAATATAATAGAGACAATAGATCTAGCTGGTCTGTCATAATATAATAGAGACAGTAGATCTAGCTGGTCTGTCATAATATAATAGAGACAGTAGATCTAGCTGGTCTGTCATAATATAATAGAGACAGTAGATCTAGCTGGTCTGTCATAATATAATAGAGACAGTAGATCTAGCTGGTCTGTCATAATATAATAGAGACAGTAGATCTAGCTGGTCTGTCATAATATAATAGATACATGTAGATCTAGCTGGTCTGTCATAATATAATAGAGACAGTAGATCTAGCTGGTCTGTCATAATATAATAGAGACAGTAGATCTAGCTGGACTGTCATAATATAATAGAGACTGTAGATCTAGCTGGTCTGTCATAATATAATAGAGACAGTAGATCTAGCTGGTCTGTCATAATATAATAGAGACATTAGATCTAGCTGGTCTGTCATAATATAATAGAGGCAGTAGATCTAGCTGGTCTGTCATTATATAATAGAGACAGTAGATCTAGCTGGTCTGTCATAATATAATAGAGCCATTAGATCTAGCTGGTCTGTCATAATATAATAGAGACAGTAGATCTAGCTGGTCTGTCATAATATAATAGAGACAGTAGATCTAGCTGGCCTGTCATAATATAATAGATACTGTAGATCTAGCTGGTCTGTCATAATATAATAGAGACATTAGATCTAGCTGGTCTGTCATAATATAATAGAGACTGTATATCTAGCTGGTCTGTCATAATATAATAGAGACAGTAGATCTAGCTGGTCTGTCATAATATAATAGAGACATTAGATCTAGCTGGTCTGTCATAATATAATAGAGACAGTAGATCTAGCTGGTCTGTCATAATATAATAGAGACAGTAGATCTAGCTGGTCTGTCATAATATAATAGAGACATTAGATCTAGCTGGTATGTCATAATATAATAGAGACAGTAGATCTAGCTGGCCTGTCATAATATAATAGAGACAGTAGATCTAGCTGGTCTGTCATAATATAATAGATACTGTACATCTAGCTGCTCTGTCATAATATAATAGAGGCAGTAGATCTAGCTGGTCTGTCATAATATAATAGAGACAGTAGATCTAGCTGGTCTGTCATAATATAATAGAGACATTAGATCTAGCTGGTCTGTCATAATGTAATAGAGACAGTAGATCTAGCTGGTCTGTCATAATATAATAGAGACAATATATCTAGCTGGTCTGTCATAATATAATAGAGACAGTAGATGTAGCTGGTCTGTCATAATATAATAGAGACAGTAGATCTAGCTGGTCTGTCATAATATAATAGAGACTGTAGATCTAGCTGGTCTGTCATAATATAATAGAGGCAGTATATCTAGCTGGTCTGTCATTATATAATAGAGACAGTAGATCTAGCTGGTCTGTCATAATATAATAGAGACTGTAGATCTATCTGGTCTGTCATAATATAATAGAGACAGTAGATCTAGCTGGTCTGTCATAATATAATAGATACTGTAGATCTAGCTGGTCTGTCATAATATAATAGAGACAGTAGATCTAGCTGGTCTGTCATAATATAATAGAGACAGTAGATCTAGCTGGTCTGTCATAATATAATAGAGACTGTAGATCTAGCTGGTCTGTCATGATATAATAGAGACAGTAGATCTAGCTGGTCTGTCATAATATAATAGAGACATTATATCTAGCTGGTCTGTCATAATATAATAGAGACAGTAGATCTAGCTGGTCTGTCATAATATAATAGAGCCATTAGATCTAGCTGGTCTGTCATAATGTAATAGAGACATTAGATCTAGCTGGTCTGTCATAATATAATAGAGACAGTAGATCTAGCTGGCCTGTCATAATATAATAGATACTGTAGATCTAGCTGGTCTGTCATAATATAATAGATACTGTAGATCTAGCTGGTCTGTCATAATGTAATAGAGACATTAGATCTAGCTGGTCTATCATAACATAATAGAGACAGTAGATCTAGCTGGCCTGTCATAATATAATAGAGACAGTAGATCTAGCTGGTCTGTCATAATATAATAGATACTGTACATCTAGCTGCTCTGTCATAATATAATAGAGGCAGTAGATCTAGCTGGTCTGTCATTGTATAATAGAGACAGTAGATCTAGCTGGTCTGTCATAATATAATAGAGGCAGTAGATCTAGCTGGTCTGTCATTGTATAATAGAGACAGTGGATCTAGCTGGTCTGTCATAATATAATAGAGACATTAGATCTAGCTGGTCTGTCATAATATAATAGAGACAATATATCTAGCTGGTCTGTCATAATATAATAGAGACAGTAGATCTAGCTGGTCTGTCATAATATAATAGAGACAGTAGATCTAGCTGGTCTGTCATAATATAATAGAGACAGTAGATCTAGCTGGTCTGTCATAATATAATAGAGACAATATATCTAGCTGGTCAGTCATAATATAATAGAGACAGTAGATCTAACTGGTCTGTCATAATATAATAGAGACAGTAGATCTAGCTGGTCTGTCATAAAACAATAGTGACAGTAGATCTAGCTGGTTTGTCATAATATAATAGAGACATTATATCTAGCTGGGCTGTCATTATATAATAGAGACAGTAGATCTAGCTGGTCTGTCATAATATAATAGAGCCATTAGATCTAGCTGGTCTGTCATAATGTAATAGAGACATTAGATCTAGCTGGTCTGTCATAATATAATAGAGACAGTAGATCTAGCTGGCCTGTCATAATATAATAGATACTGTAGATCTAGCTGGTCTGTCATAATATAATAGAGACATTAGATCTAGCTGGTCTGTCATAATATAATAGAGGCAGTATATCTAGCTGGTCTGTCATAATATAATAGAGACAGTAGATCTAGCTGGTCTGTCATAATATAATAGATACTGTACATCTAGCTGCTCTGTCATAATATAATAGAGGCAGTAGATCTAGCTGGTCTGTCATTGTATAATAGAGACAGTAGATCTAGCTGGTCTGTCATAATATAATAGAGGCAGTAGATCTAGCTGGTCTGTCATTGTATAATAGAGACAGTGGATCTAGCTGGTCTGTCATAATATAATAGAGACATTAGATCTAGCTGGTCTGTCATAATATAATAGAGGCAGTATATCTAGCTGGTCTGTCATTATATAATAGAGACAGTAGATCTAGCTGGTCTGTCATAATATAATAGAGACTGTAGATCTATCTGGTCTGTCATAATATAATAGAGACAGTAGATCTAGCTGGTCTGTCATAATATAATAGATACTGTAGATCTAGCTGGTCTGTCATAATATAATAGAGACAGTAGATCTAGCTGGTCTGTCATAATGTAATAGAGACAGTAGATCTAGCTGGTCTGTCATAATATAATAGATACTGTAGATCTAGCTGGTCTGTTATAATATAATAGAGACAGTAGATCTAGCTGAACTGTCATAATATAATAGAGACAGTAGATCTAGCTGGCCTGTCATAATATAATAGAGACAGTAGATCTAGCTGGTCTGTCATAATATAATAGATACTGTACATCTAGCTGCTCTGTCATAATATAATAGAGACAGTAGATCTAGCTGGTCTGTCATAATGTAATAGAGACAGTATATCTAGCTGGTCTGTCATTGAATAATAGAGACAGTGGATCTAGCTGGTCTGTCATAATATAATAGAGACAGTAGATCTAGCTGGTCTGTCATAATATAATAGAGACAGTAGATCTAGCTGGTCTGTCATAATATAATAGAGACAATAGATCTAGCTGGTCTGTCATAATATAATAGAGACAGTAGATCTAGCTGGTCTGTCATAATATAATAGAGACAGTAGATCTAGCTGGTCTGTCATATTATAATAGATACTGTAGATCTAGCTGGTCTGTTATAATATAATAGAGACAGTATATCTAGCTGGTCTGTCATAATATAATAGAGACAGTAGATCTAACTGGTCTGTCATAATATAATAGAGACAGTAGATCTAGCTGGTCTGTCATAAAACAATAGTGACAGTAGATCTAGCTGGTTTGTCATAATATAATAGAGACATTATATCTAGCTGGGCTGTCATTATATAATAGAGACAGTAGATCTAGCTGGTCTGTCATAATATAATAGAGCCATTAGATCTAGCTGGTCTGTCATAATGTAATAGAGACATTAGATCTAGCTGGTCTGTCATAATATAATAGAGACAGTAGATCTAGCTGGCCTGTCATAATATAATAGATACTGTAGATCTAGCTGGTCTGTCATAATATAATAGATACTGTAGATCTAGCTGGTCTGTCATAATATAATAGAGACAGTATATCTAGCTGGTCTGTCATAATATAATAGAGACAGTAGATCTAGCTGGTCTGTCATAATATAATAGAGACTGTAGATCTAGCTGGTCTGTCATAATATAATAGAGGCAGTAGATCTAGCTGGTCTGTCATTGTATAATAGAGACAGTAGATCTAGCTGGTCTGTCATAATATAATAGAGGCAGTAGATCTAGCTGGTCTGTCATTGTATAATAGAGACAGTAGATCTAGCTGGTCTGTCATAATATAATAGAGACATTAGATCTAGCTGGTCTGTCATAATATAATAGAGACAGTATATCTAGCTGGTCTGTCATAATATAATAGAGACAGTAGATCTAGCTGGTCTGTCATAATATAATAGAGACAGTAGATCTAGCTGGTCTGTCATAATATAATAGAGACAGTAGATCTAGCTGGTCTGTCATAATATAATAGAGACAGTAGATCTAGCTGGTCTGTCATAATATAATAGAGACAGTAGATCTAGCTGGTCTGTCATAATATAATAGAGACAGTAGATCTAGCTGGTCTGTCATAATATAATAGATACATGTAGATCTAGCTGGTCTGTCATAATATAATAGAGACAGTAGATCTAGCTGGTCTGTCATAATATAATAGAGACATTAGATCTAGCTGGTCTGTCATAATATAATAGAGACATTAGATCTAGCTGGTCTGTCATAATATAATAGAGACAGTAGATCTAGCTGGTCTGTCATAATATAATAGAGACATGTAGATCTAGCTGGTCTGTCATAATATAATAGAGACTGTAGATCTAGCTGGTCTGTCATAATATAATAGAGACAGTAGATCTAGCTGGTCTGTCATAATATAATAGAGACAGTAGATCTAGCTGGTCTGTCATAATATAATAGAGACATTAGATCTAGCTGGTCTGTCATAATATAATAGAGGCTGTAGATCTAGCTGGTCTGTCATTGTATAATAGAGACAGTAGATCTAGCTGGTCTATCATAATATAATAGAGACAGTAGATCTAGCTGGTCTGTCATAATATAATAGAGACAGTAGATCTAGCTGGTCTGTCATAATATAATAGAGACATTAGATCTAGCTGGTCTGTCATAATATAATAGAGGCAGTATATCTAGCTGGTCTGTCATAATATAATAGAGACAGTATATCTAGCTGGTCTGTCATAATATAATAGAGACAGTAGATCTATCTGGTCTGTCATAATATAATAGAGACAGTAGATCTAGCTGGTCTGTCATAATATAATAGATACTGTAGATCTAGCTGGTCTGTCATAATATAATAGAGACAGTAGATCTAGCTGGTCTGTCATAATGTAATAGAGACAGTAGATCTAGCTGGTCTGTCATAATATAATAGATACTGTAGATCTAGCTGGTCTGTTATAATATAATAGAGACAGTAGATCTAGCTGAACTGTCATAATATAATAGAGACAGTAGATCTAGCTGGCCTGTCATAATATAATAGAGACAGTAGATCTAGCTGGTCTGTCATAATATAATAGATACTGTACATCTAGCTGGTCTGTCATAATATAATAGAGACATTAGATCTAGCTGGTCTGTCATAATATAATAGAGGCAGTAGATCTAGCTGGTCTGTCATTGTATAATAGAGACAGTGGATCTAGCTGGTCTGTCATAATATAATAGAGACATTAGATCTAGCTGGTCTGTCATAATATAATAGAGACAATATATCTAGCTGGTCTGTCATAATATAATAGAGACAGTAGATCTAGCTGGTCTGTCATAATATAATAGAGACAGTAGATCTAGCTGGTCTGTCATATTATAAAAGATACTGTAGATCTAGCTGGTCTGTTATAATATAATAGAGACAGTATATCTAGCTGAACAGTCATAATATAATAGAGACAGTAGATCTAACTGGTCTGTCATAATATAATAGAGACAGTAGATCTAGCTGGTCTGTCATAAAACAATAGAGACAGTAGATCTAGCTGGTCTGTCATAATATAATAGAGACATTATATCTAGCTGGGCTGTCATTATATAATAGAGACAGTAGATCTAGCTGGTCTGTCATAATATAATAGAGCCATTAGATCTAGCTGGTCTGTCATAATGTAATAGAGACATTAGATCTAGCTGGTCTGTCATAATATAATAGAGACAGTAGATCTAGCTGGCCTGTCATAATATAATAGATACTGTAGATCTAGCTGGTCTGTCATAATATAATAGATACTGTAGATCTAGCTGGTCTGTCATAATATAATAGAGGCAGTATATCTAGCTGGTCTGTCATAATATAATAGAGACAGTAGATCTAGCTGGTCTGTCATAATATAATAGAGACATTAGATCTAGCTGGTCTGTCATAATATAATAGAGACATTAGATCTAGCTGGTCTATCATAATATAATAGAGACAGTAGATCTAGCTGGTCTGTCATAATATAATAGAGACAGTAGATCTAGCTGGTCTGTCATAATATAATAGATACTGTACATCTAGCTGCTCTGTCATAATATAATAGAGGCAGTAGATCTAGCTGGTCTGTCATTGTATAATAGAGACAGTAGATCTAGCTGGTCTGTCATAATATAATAGAGACAGTAGATCTAGCTGGTCTGTCATAATATAATAGAGACAGTAGATCTAGCTGGTCTGTCATAATATAATAGAGACATTAGATCTAGCTGGTCTGTCATAATATAATAGAGACAATAGATCTAGCTGGTCTGTCATAATATAATAGAGACAGTAGATCTAGCTGGTCTGTCATAATATAATAGAGACAGTAGATCTAGCTGGTCTGTCATAATATAATAGAGACAGTAGATCTAGCTGGTCTGTCATAATATAATAGAGACAGTAGATCTAGCTGGTCTGTCATAATATAATAGAGACAATATATCTAGCTGGTCTGTCATAAAATAATAGAGACAGTAGATCTAGCTAGTCTGTCATAATATAATAGATACTGTAGATCTAGCTGGTCTGTCATAATATAATAGAGGCAGTATATCTAGCTGGTCTGTCATAATGTAATAGAGACATTAGATCTAGCTGGTCTATCATAATATAATAGAGACAGTAGATCTACCTGGTCTATCATAATATAATAGAGACAGTAGATCTACCTGGCCTGTCATAATATAATAGAGACAGTAGATCTAGCTGGTCTGTCATAATATAATAGATACTGTACATCTAGCTGCTCTGTCATAATATAATAGAGGCAGTAGATCTAGCTGGTCTGTCATTGTATAATAGAGACAGTAGATCTAGCTGGTCTGTCATAATATAATAGAGGCAGTAGATCTAGCTGGTCTGTCATTGTATAATAGAGACAGTGGATCTAGCTGGTCTGTCATAATATAATAGAGACATTAGATCTAGCTGGTCTGTCATAATATAATAGAGACAATATATCTAGCTGGTCTGTCATAATATAATAGAGACAGTAGATCTAGCTGGTCTGTCATAATATAATAGAGACAGTAGATCTAGCTGGTCTGTCATAATATAATAGAGACTGTAGATCTAGCTGGTCTGTCATAATATAATAGAGGCAGTATATCTAGCTGGTCTGTCATTATATAATAGAGACAGTAGATCTAGCTGGTCTGTCATAATATAATAGAGACTGTAGATCTATCTGGTCTGTCATAATATAATAGAGACAGTAGATCTAGCTGGTCTGTCATAATATAATAGATACTGTAGATCTAGCTGGTCTGTCATAATATAATAGAGACAGTAGATCTAGCTGGTCTGTCATAATGTAATAGAGACAGTAGATCTAGCTGGTCTGTCATAATATAATAGATACTGTAGATCTAGCTGGTCTGTTATAATATAATAGAGACAGTAGATCTAGCTGAACTGTCATAATATAATAGAGACAGTAGATCTACCTGGTCTGTCATAATATAATAGAGACAGTAGATCTAGCTGGTCTGTCATAATATAATAGTGACAGTAGATCTAGCTGGTTTGTCATAATATAATAGAGACAGTAGATCTAGCTGGTCTGTCATAATATAATAGAGACAGTAGATCTGGCTGGTCTGTCATAATATAATAGAGACATTAGATCTAGCTGGTCTGTCATAATATAATAGAGACAGTATATCTAGCTGGTCTGTCATAATATAATAGAGACAGTAGATCTAGCTGGTCTGTCATAATATAATAGAGACAGTAGATCTAGCTGGTCTGTCATAATATAATAGAGACAGTATATCTAGCTGGTCTGTCATAATATAATAGAGACAGTAGATCTAGCTGGTCTGTCATAATATAATAGAGACAGTAGATCTAGCTGGTCTGTCATAATATAATAGAGACAGTAGATCTAGCTGGTCTGTCATAATATAATAGAGACAGTAGATCTAGCTGGTCTGTCATAATATAATAGAGACAGTAGATCTAGCTGGCCTGTCATAATATAATAGATACTGTATCTAGCTGGTCTGTTATAATATAATAGAGACAGTATATCTAGCTGAACTGTCATAATATAATAGAGACAGTAGATCTACCTGGTCTGTCATAATATAATAGAGACAGTAGATCTAGCTGGTCTGTCATAAAACAATAGTGACAGTAGATCTAGCTGGTTTGTCATAATATAATAGAGACATTATATCTAGCTGGGTTGTCATTATATAATAGAGACAGTAGATCTAGCTGGTCTGTCATAATATAATAGAGCCATTAGATCTAGCTGGTCTGTCATAATGTAATAGAGACATTAGATCTAGCTGGTCTGTCATAATATAATAGAGACAGTAGATCTAGCTGGCCTGTCATAATATAATAGATACTGTAGATCTAGCTGGTCTGTCATAATATAATAGATACTGTAGATCTAGCTGGTCTGTCATAATATAATAGATACTGTAGATCTAGCTGGTCTGTCATGATATAATAGAGACAGTATATCTAGCTGGTCTGTCATAATATAATAGAGACAATATATCTAGCTGGTCTGTCATAAAATAATAGAGACAGTTGATCTAGCTAGTCTGTCATAATATAATAGATACTGTAGATCTAGCTGGTCTGTCATAATATAATAGAGGCAGTATATCTAGCTGGTCTGTCATTATATAATAGAGGCAGTAGATCTAGCTGGTCTGTCATTGTATAATAGAGACAGTGGATCTAGCTGGTCTGTCATAATATAATAGAGACATTAGATCTAGCTGGTCTGTCATAATGTAATAGAGACATTAGATCTAGCTGGTCTATCATAATATAATAGAGACAGTAGATCTAGCTGGTCTGTCATAATATAATAGAGACAGTAGATCTAGCTGGTCTGTCATAATATAATAGATACTGTACATCCAGCTGCTCTGTCATAATATAATAGAGGCAGTAGATCTAGCTGAACTGTCATAATATAATAGAGACAGTAGATCTAGCTGGTCTGTCATAATATAATAGAGGCAGTAGATCTAGCTGGTCTGTCATTGTATAATAGAGACAGTGGATCTAGCTGGTCTGTCATAATATAATAGAGACATTATATCTAGCTGGGCTGTCATTATATAATAGAGACAGTAGATCTAGCTGGTCTGTCATAATATAATAGAGCCATTAGATCTAGCTGGTCTGTCATAATGTAATAGAGACATTAGATCTAGCTGGTCTGTCATAATATAATAGAGACAGTAGATCTAGCTGGCCTGTCATAATATAATAGATACTGTAGATCTAGCTGGTCTGTCATAATATAATAGATACTGTAGATCTAGCTGGTCTGTCATAATATAATAGATACTGTAGATCTAGCTGGTCTGTCATGATATAATAGATACTGTATATCTAGCTGGTCTGTCATAATATAATAGAGACAATATATCTAGCTGGTCTGTCATAAAATAATAGAGACAGTTGATCTAGCTAGTCTGTCATAATATAATAGATACTGTAGATCTAGCTGGTCTGTCATAAAACAATAGAGGCAGTATATCTAGCTGGTCTGTCATTATATAATAGAGGCAGTAGATCTAGCTGGTCTGTCATTGTATAATAGAGACAGTAGATCTAGCTGGTCTGTCATAATATAATAGAGGCAGTAGATCTAGCTGGTCTGTCATTGTATAATAGAGACAATATATCTAGCTGGTCTGTCATAATATAATAGAGACAGTAGATCTAGCTGGTGTGTCATAATATAATAGAGACAGTAGATCTAGCTGGTCTGTCATAATATAATAGAGACTGTAGATCTAGCTGGTCTGTCATAATATAATAGAGGCAGTATATCTAACTGGTCTGACATTATATAATAGAGACAGTAGATCTAGCTGGTCTGTCATAATATAATAGAGACTGTAGATCTATCTGGTCTGTCATAATATAATAGAGACAGTAGATCTAGCTGGTCTGTCATAATATAATAGATACTGTAGATCTAGCTGGTCTGTCATAATATAATAGAGACAGTATATCTAGCTGGTCTGTCATAATATAATAGAGACAGTAGATCTAGCTGGTCTGTCATAATATAATAGATACTGTAGATCTAGCTGGTCTGTTATAATATAATAGAGACAGTAGATCTAGCTGAACTGTCATAATATAATAGAGACAGTAGATCTACCTGGTCTGTCATGATATAATAGAGACAGTAGATCTAGCTGGTCTGTCATAAAATAATAGAGACAGTAGATCTAGCTGGTCTGTCATAATATAATAGAGACAATAGATCTAGCTGGTCTGTCATTATATAATAGAGACAGTAGATCTGGCTGGTCTGTCATAATATAATAGAGACATTAGATCTAGCTGGTCTGTCATAATATAATAGAGACAATATATCTAGCTGGTCTGTCATAATATAATAGAGACAGTAGATCTAGCTGGTCTGTCATAATATAATAGAGACAGTAGATCTAGCTGGTCTGTCATAATATAATAGAGACAATATATCTAGCTGGTCTGTCATAATATAATAGAGACAGTAGATCTAGCTGGGCTGTCATAATATAATAGAGACAGTAGATCTAGCTGGTCTGTCATAATATAATAGAGACAGTAGATCTAGCTGGTCTGTCATAATATAATAGAGACAGTATATCTAGCTGGTCTGTCATAATATAATAGAGACAGTAGATCTAGCTGGTCTGTCATAATATAATAGAGACATGTAGATCTAGCTGGTCTGTCATAATATAATAGAGACAGTAGATCTAGCTGGTCTGTCATAATATAATAGAGACAGTAGATCTAGCTGGTCTGTCATAATATAATAGAGACAGTAGATCTAGCTGGTCTGTCATAATATAATAGAGACAGTAGATCTAGCTGGTCTGTTATAATATAATAGAGACAGTAGATCTAGCTGGTCTGTCATAATATAATAGATACTGTAGATCTAGCTGGTCTGTCATAATATAATAGAGACAGTAGATCTAGCTGGTCTGTCATAATATAATAGAGACAGTAGATCTAGCTGGTCTGTCATAATATAATAGAGACAGTAGATCTAGCTGGTCTGTCATAATATAATAGAGACATTAGATCTAGCTGGTCTGTCATAATATAATAGAGACAGTAGATCTAGCTGGTCTGTCATTATATAATAGAGACAGTAGATCTAGCTGGTCTGTCATAATATAATAGAGCCATTAGATCTAGCTGGTCTGTCATAATGTAATAGAGACATTAGATCTAGCTGGTCTGTCATAATATAATAGAGACAGTAGATCTAGCTGGTCTGTCATAATATAATAGATACTGTAGATCTAGCTGGTCTGTCATAATATAATAGATACTGTAGATCTAGCTGGTCTGTCATAATATAATAGATACTGTAGATCTAGCTGGTCTGTCATAAAACAATAGAGGCAGTATATCTAGCTGGTCTGTCATTATATAATAGAGGCAGTAGATCTAGCTGGTCTGTCATTGTATAATAGAGACAGTAGATCTAGCTGGTCTGTCATAATATAATAGAGGCAGTAGATCTAGCTGGTCTGTCATTGTATAATAGAGACATTATATCTAGCTGGTCTGTCATAATATAATAGAGACAGTAGATCTAGCTGGTCTGTCATAATATAATAGAGACTGTAGATCTAGCTGGTCTGTCATAATATAATAGAGGCAGTATATCTAACTGGTCTGACATTATATAATAGAGACAGTAGATCTAGCTGGTCTGTCATAATATAATAGAGACAGTAGATCTAGCTGGTCTGTCATAATATAATAGAGACAGTAGATCTAGCTGGTCTGTCATAAAACAATAGTGACAGTAGATCTAGCTGGTTTGTCATAATATAATAGAGACATTATATCTAGCTGGGCTGTCATTATATAATAGACACAGTAGATCTAGCTGGTCTGTCATAATATAATAGAGCCATTAGATCTAGCTGGTCTGTCATAATGTAATAGAGACATTAGATCTAGCTGGTCTGTCATAATATAATCGAGACAGTAGATCTAGCTGGCCTGTCATAATATAATAGATACTGTAGATCTAGCTGGTCTGTCATAATATAATAGATACTGTAGATCTAGCTGGTCTGTCATAATATAATAGATACTGTAGATCTAGCTGGTCTGTCATAAAACAATAGAGGCAGTATATCTAGCTGGTCTGTCATTATATAATAGAGGCAGTAGATCTAGCTGGTCTGTCATTGTATAATAGAGACAGTAGATCTAGCTGGTCTGTCATAATATAATAGAGACAGTAGATCTAGCTGGTCTGTCATAATATAATAGAGACAGTAGATCTAGCTGGTCTGTCATAATATAATAGAGACAGTAGATCTAGCTGGTCTGTCATAATATAATAGAGACAGTAGATCTAGCTGGTCTGTCATAATATAATAGAGACATTAGATCTAGCTGGTCTGTCATAATATAATAGAGACAGTAGATCTAGCTGGTCTGTCATTATATAATAGAGACAGTAGATCTAGCTGGTCTGTCATAATATAATAGAGACAGTATATCTAGCTGGTCTGTCATAATATAATAGAGACAGTAGATCTAGCTGGTCTGTCATAATATAATAGATACTGTAGATCTAGCTGGTCTGTCATAATATAATAGAGACATTAGATCTAGCTGGTCTGTCATAATATAATAGAGACAGTAGATCTAGCTGGTCTGTCATAATATAATAGAGACATGTAGATCTAGCTGGTCTGTCATAATATAATAGAGACAGTATATCTAGCTGGTCTGTCATAATATAATAGAGACAGTAGATCTAGCTGGTCTGTCATAATATAATAGAGACAGTAGATCTAGCTGGTCTGTCATAATATAATAGAGACAGTAGATCTAGCTGGTCTGTCATAATATAATAGAGACAGTAGATCTAGCTGGTCTGTCATAATATAATAGAGACAGTAGATCTAGCTGGTCTGTCATAATATAATAGAGACATGTAGATCTAGCTGGTCTGTCATAATATAATAGAGACATTAGATCTAGCTGGTCTGTCATAATATAATAGAGACAGTAGATCTAGCTGGTCTGTCATAATATAATAGAGACAGTAGATCTAGCTGGTCTGTCATAATATAATAGAGACAGTAGATCTAGCTGGTCTGTCATAATATAATAGAGACAGTAGATCTAGCTGGTCTGTCATAATATAATAGAGACAGTAGATCTAGCTGGTCTGTCATAATATAATAGAGACAGTAGATCTAGCTGGTCTGTCATAATATAATAGAGACAGTAGATCTAGCTGGTCTGTCATAATATAATAGAGACAGTAGATCTAGCTGGTCTGTCATAATATAATAGAGACATTAGATCTAGCTGGTCTGTCATAATATAATAGAGACAGTAGATCTAGCTGGTCTGTCATAATATAATAGAGACAGTAGATCTAGCTGGTCTGTCATAATATAATAGAGACAGTAGATCTAGCTGGTCTGTCATAATATAATAGAGACAGTAGATCTAGCTGGTCTGTCATAATATAATAGAGACAGTAGATCTAGCTGGTCTGTCATAATATAATAGAGACAGTAGATCTAGCTGGTCTGTCATAATATAATAGAGACAGTAGATCTAGCTGGTCTGTCATAATATAATAGAGACAGTAGATCTAGCTGGTCTGTCATAATATAATAGAGACAGTAGATCTAGCTGGTCTGTCATAATATAATAGAGACAGTATATCTAGCTGGTCTGTCATAATATAATAGAGACAGTAGATCTAGCTGGTCTGTCATAATATAATAGAGACAGTAGATCTAGCTGGTCTGTCATAATATAATAGAGACAGTAGATCTAGCTGGTCTGTCATAATATAATAGAGACAGTATATCTAGCTGGTCTGTCATTATATAATAGAGACAGTAGATCTAGCTGGTCTGTCATAATATAATAGAGACAGTAGATCTAGCTGGTCTGTCATAATATAATAGAGACAGTAGATCTAGCTGGTCTGTCATAATATAATAGAGACAGTAGATCTAGCTGGTCTGTCATAATATAATAGAGACAGTAGATCTAGCTGGTCTGTCATAATATAATAGAGACAGTAGATCTAGCTGGTCTGTCATAATATAATAGAGACAGTAGATCTAGCTGGTCTGTCATAATATAATAGAGACAGTAGATCTAGCTGGTCTGTCATAATATAATAGAGACAGTAGATCTAGCTGGTCTGTCATAATATAATAGAGACAGTAGATCTAGCTGGTCTGTCATAATATAATAGAGACAGTAGATCTAGCTGGTCTGTCATAATATAATAGAGACATTAGATCTAGCTGGTCTGTCATAATATAATAGAGACAGTAGATCTAGCTGGTCTGTCATAATATAATAGAGACATTAGATCTAGCTGGTCTGTCATAATGTAATAGAGACATTAGATCTAGCTGGTCTGTCATAATATAATAGAGACAGTAGATCTAGCTGGTCTGTCATAATATAATAGAGACAGTAGATCTAGCTGGTCTGTCATAATATAATAGAGACAGTAGATCTAGCTGGTCTGTCATTATATAATAGAGACAGTAGATCTAGCTGGTCTGTCATAATATAATAGAGACAGTAGATCTAGCTGGTCTGTCATAATATAATAGAGACAGTAGATCTAGCTGGTCTGTCATAATATAATAGAGACATGTAGATCTAGCTGGTCTGTCATAATATAATAGAGACAGTAGATCTAGCTGGTCTGTCATAATATAATAGAGACAGTAGATCTAGCTGGTCTGTCATAATATAATAGAGACAGTAGATCTAGCTGGTCTGTCATAATATAATAGAGACAGTAGATCTAGCTGGTCTGTCATAATATAATAGAGACAGTAGATCTAGCTGGTCTGTCATAATATAATAGAGACAGTAGATCTAGCTGGTCTGTCATAATATAATAGAGACTGTAGATCTAGCTGGTCTGTCATAATATAATAGAGACAGTAGATCTAGCTGGTCTGTCATTATATAATAGAGACAGTAGATCTAGCTGGTCTGTCATAATATAATAGAGACAGTAGATCTAGCTGGTCTGTCATAATATAATAGAGACAGTAGATCTAGCTGGTCTGTCATAATATAATAGAGACAGTAGATCTAGCTGGTCTGTCATAATATAATAGAGACAGTAGATCTAGCTGGTCTGTCATAATATAATAGAGACAGTATATCTAGCTGGTCTGTCATAATATAATAGAGACATGTAGATCTAGCTGGTCTGTCATAATATAATAGAGACAGTAGATCTAGCTGGTCTGTCATAATATAATAGAGACAGTAGATCTAGCTGGTCTGTCATAATATAATAGAGACAGTAGATCTAGCTGGTCTGTCATAATATAATAGAGACAGTAGATCTAGCTGGTCTGTCATAATATAATAGAGACAGTAGATCTAGCTGGTCTGTCATAATATAATAGAGACAGTATATCTAGCTGGTCTGTCATAATATAATAGATACTGTAGATCTAGCTGGTCTGTCATAATATAATAGAGACAGTAGATCTAGCTGGTCTGTCATAATATAATAGAGACAGTAGATCTAGCTGGTCTGTCATAATATAATAGAGACAGTAGATCTAGCTGGTCTGTCATAATATAATAGAGACAGTATATCTAGCTGGACTGTCATAATATAATAGAGACAGTAGATCTAGCTGGTCTGTCATAATATAATAGAGACAGTAGATCTAGCTGGTCTGTCATAATATAATAGAGACAGTAGATCTAGCTGGTCTGTCATAATATAATAGAGACATGTAGATCTAGCTGGTCTGTCATAATATAATAGAGACAGTAGATCTAGCTGGTCTGTCATAATATAATAGAGACATTAGATCTAGCTGGTCTGTCATAATATAATAGAGACAGTAGATCTAGCTGGTCTGTCATAATATAATAGAGACAGTAGATCTAGCTGGTCTGTCATTATATAATAGAGACAGTAGATCTAGCTGGTCTGTCATAATATAATAGAGACATTAGATCTAGCTGGTCTGTCATAATATAATAGAGACAGTAGATCTAGCTGGTCTGTCATAATATAATAGAGACAGTAGATCTAGCTGGTCTGTCATAATATAATAGAGACAGTAGATCTAGCTGGTCTGTCATAATATAATAGAGACAGTAGATCTAGCTGGTCTGTCATAATATAATAGAGACAGTAGATCTAGCTGGTCTGTCATAATATAATAGAGACAGTAGATCTAGCTGGTCTGTCATAATATAATAGAGACAGTAGATCTAGCTGGTCTGTCATAATATAATAGAGACAGTATATCTAGCTGGTCTGTCATAATATAATAGAGACAGTAGATCTAGCTGGTCTGTCATAATATAATAGATACTGTAGATCTAGCTGGTCTGTCATAATATAATAGAGACAGTAGATCTAGCTGGTCTGTCATAATATAATAGAGACAGTAGATCTAGCTGGTCTGTCATAATATAATAGAGACAGTAGATCTAGCTGGTCTGTCATAATATAATAGAGACAGTAGATCTAGCTGGTCTGTCATAATATAATAGATACTGTAGATCTAGCTGGTCTGTCATAATATAATAGAGACAGTATATCTAGCTGGTCTGTCATAATATAATAGAGACAGTAGATCTAGCTGGTCTGTCATAATATAATAGAGACAGTAGATCTAGCTGGTCTGTCATAATATAATAGAGACAGTAGATCTAGCTGGTCTGTCATAATATAATAGAGACAGTAGATCTAGCTGGTCTGTCATAATATAATAGAGACAGTAGATCTAGCTGGTCTGTCATAATATAATAGAGACAGTAGATCTAGCTGGTCTGTCATAATATAATAGAGACAGTAGATCTAGCTGGTCTGTCATAATATAATAGATACTGTAGATCTAGCTGGTCTGTCATAATATAATAGAGACAGTAGATCTAGCTGGTCTGTCATAATATAATAGAGACAGTATATCTAGCTGGTCTGTCATAATATAATAGAGACAGTAGATCTAGCTGGTCTGTCATAATATAATAGAGACAGTAGATCTAGCTGGTCTGTCATAATATAATAGAGACAGTAGATCTAGCTGGTCTGTCATAATATAATAGAGACAGTAGATCTAGCTGGTCTGTCATAATATAATAGAGACAGTAGATCTAGCTGGTCTGTCATAATATAATAGAGACAGTAGATCTAGCTGGTCTGTCATAATATAATAGAGACAGTAGATCTAGCTGGTCTGTCATAATATAATAGAGACAGTAGATCTAGCTGGTCTGTCATAATATAATAGAGACAGTAGATCTAGCTGGTCTGTCATAATATAATAGAGACAGTAGATCTAGCTGGTCTGTCATAATATAATAGAGACAGTAGATCTAGCTGGTCTGTCATAATATAATAGAGACAGTAGATCTAGCTGGTCTGTCATAATATAATAGAGACAGTAGATCTAGCTGGTCTGTCATAATATAATAGAGACAGTAGATCTAGCTGGTCTGTCATAATATAATAGAGACAGTAGATCTAGCTGGTCTGTCATAATATAATAGAGACAGTAGATCTAGCTGGTCTGTCATAATATAATAGAGACAGTAGATCTAGCTGGTCTGTCATAATGTAATAGAGACATTAGATCTAGCTGGTCTGTCATAATATAATAGAGACAGTATATCTAGCTGGTCTGTCATAATATAATAGAGACTGTAGATCTAGCTGGTCTGTCATAATATAATAGAGACATTAGATCTAGCTGGTCTGTCATAATATAATAGAGACAGTAGATCTAGCTGGTCTGTCATAATATAATAGAGACAGTAGATCTAGCTGGTCTGTCATAATATAATAGAGACATTAGATCTAGCTGGTCTGTCATAATATAATAGAGACATTAGATCTAGCTGGTCTGTCATAATATAATAGAGACAGTAGATCTAGCTGGTCTGTCATAATATAATAGAGACTGTAGATCTAGCTGGTCTGTCATAATATAATAGAGACATTAGATCTAGCTGGTCTGTCATAATATAATAGAGACAGTAGATCTAGCTGGTCTGTCATAATATAATAGAGACAGTAGATCTAGCTGGCCTGTCATAATATAATAGAGACAGTAGATCTAGCTGGTCTGTCATAATATAATAGAGACAGTAGATCTAGCTGGTCTGTCATAATATAATAGAGACAGTAGATCTAGCTGGTCTGTCATAATATAATAGAGACAGTAGATCTAGCTGGTCTGTCATAATATAATAGAGACAGTAGATCTAGCTGGTCTGTCATAATATAATAGAGACATGTAGATCTAGCTGGTCTGTCATAATATAATAGAGACAGTATATCTAGCTGGTCTGTCATAATATAATAGAGACAGTAGATCTAGCTGGTCTGTCATAATATAATAGAGACAGTAGATCTAGCTGGTCTGTCATAAAATAATAGAGACAGTAGATCTAGCTGGTCTGTCATAATATAATAGAGACAGTAGATCTAGCTGGTCTGTCATAATATAATAGAGACAGTAGATCTAGCTGGTCTGTCATAATATAATAGAGACATTAGATCTAGCTGGTCTGTCATAATGTAATAGAGACATTAGATCTAGCTGGTCTATCATAATATAATAGAGACAGTAGATCTAGCTGGTCTGTCATAATATAATAGAGACAGTAGATCTAGCTGGTCTGTCATAATATAATAGATACTGTACATCTAGCTGCTCTGTCATAATATAATAGATGCAGTAGATCTAGCTGGTCTGTCATTGTATAATAGAGACAGTAGATCTAGCTGGTCTGTCATAATATAATAGAGACAGTAGATCTAGCTGGTCTGTCATTGTATAATAGAGACAGTGGATCTAGCTGGTCTGTCATAATATAATAGAGACATTAGATCTAGCTGGTCTGTCATAATATAATAGAGACAGTATATCTAGCTGGTCTGTCATAATATAATAGAGACAGTAGATCTAGCTGGTCTGTCATAATATAATAGAGACAGTAGATCTAGCTGGTCTGTCATAATATAATAGAGGCAGTATATCTAGCTGGTCTGTCATTATATAATAGAGACAGTAGATCTAGCTGGTCTGTCATAATATAATAGAGACTGTAGATCTATCTGGTCTGTCATAATATAATAGAGACAGTAGATCTAGCTGGTCTGTCATAATATAATAGAGACAGTAGATCTAGCTGGTCTGTCATAATATAATAGATACTGTAGATCTAGCTGGTCTGTTATAATATAATAGAGACAGTATATCTAGCTGGTCTGTCATAATATAATAGAGACAGTAGATCTACCTGGTCTGTCATAATATAATAGAGACAGTAGATCTAGCTGGTCTGTCATAAAACAATAGTGACAGTAGATCTAGCTGGTTTGTCATAATATAATAGAGACAATAGATCTAGCTGGTCTGTCATTATATAATAGAGACAGTAGATCTAGCTGGTCTGTCATAATATAATAGAGCCATTAGATCTAGCTGGTCTGTCATAATATAATAGAGACAATATATCTAGCTGGTCTGTCATAATATAATAGAGACAGTAGATCTAGCTGGTCTGTCATAATATAATAGAGACAATATATCTAGCTGGTCTGTCATAATATAATAGAGACAGTAGATCTAGCTGGTCTGTCATAATATAATAGAGACAGTAGATCTAGCTGGTCTGTCATAATATAATAGAGACAATATATCTAGCTGGTCTGTCATAATATAATAGAGACAGTAGATCTAGCTGGTCTGTCATAATATAATAGAGACAGTAGATCTAGCTGGTCTGTCATAATATAATAGAGACAGTAGATCTAGCTGGTCTGTCATAATATAATAGAGGCAGTATATCTAGCTGGTCTGTCATTATATAATAGAGACAGTAGATCTAGCTGGTCTGTCATAATATAATAGAGACTGTAGATCTATCTGGTCTGTCATAATATAATAGAGACAGTAGATCTAGCTGGTCTGTCATAATATAATAGATACTGTAGATCTAGCTGGTCTGTCATAATATAATAGAGACAGTAGATCTAGCTGGTCTGTCATAATATAATAGAGACAGTAGATCTAGCTGGTCTGTCATAATATAATAGATACTGTAGATCTAGCTGGTCTGTTATAATATAATAGAGACAGTATATCTAGCTGAACTGTCATAATATAATAGAGACAGTAGATCTACCTGGTCTGTCATAATATAATAGAGACAGTAGATCTAGCTGGTCTGTCATAAAACAATATGGACAGTAGATCTAGCTGGTTTGTCATAATATAATAGAGACATTATATCTAGCTGGGCTGTCATTATATAATAGAGACAGTAGATCTAGCTGGTCTGTCATAATATAATAGAGCCATTAGATCTAGCTGGTCTGTCATAATGTAATAGAGACATTAGATCTAGCTGGTCTGTCATAATATAATAGAGACAGTAGATCTAGCTGGCCTGTCATAATATAATAGATACTGTAGATCTAGCTGGTCTGTCATAATATAATAGATACTGTAGATCTAGCTGGTCTGTCATAATATAATAGATACTGTAGATCTAGCTGGTCTGTCATGATATAATAGAGGCAGTATATCTAGCTGGTCTGTCATTATATAATAGAGGCAGTAGATCTAGCTGGTCTGTCATTGTATAATAGAGACAGTAGATCTAGCTGGTCTGTCATAATATAATAGAGGCAGTAGATCTAGCTGGTCTGTCATTGTATAATAGAGACAGTGGATCTAGCTGGTCTGTCATAATATAATAGAGACATTAGATCTAGCTGGTCTGTCATAATATAATAGAGACAGTAGATCTAGCTGGTCTGTCATAATATAATAGAGACAGTAGATCTAGCTGGTCTGTCATAATATAATAGAGACAGTATATCTAGCTGGTCTGTCATAATATAATAGAGACAGTAGATCTAGCTGGTCTGTCATAATATAATAGAGACAGTAGATCTAGCTGGTCTGTCATAATATAATAGAGACAGTATATCTAGCTGGTCTGTCATAATATAATAGAGACAGTAGATCTAGCTGGTCTGTCATAATATAATAGAGACAGTAGATCTAGCTGGTCTGTCATAATATAATAGAGACTGTAGATCTAGCTGGTCTGTCATAATATAATAGAGACAGTATATCTAGCTGGTCTGTCATAATATAATAGAGACAATATATCTAGCTGATCTGTCATAATATAATAGAGACAGTAGATCTAGCTGGTCTGTCATAATATAATAGAGACTGTAGATCTAGCTGGTCTGTCATAATATAATAGAGACAGTAGATCTAGCTGGTCTGTCATAATATAATAGATACTGTAGATCTAGCTGGTCTGTCATAATATAATAGAGACAGTAGATCTAGCTGGTCTGTCATAATATAATAGAGACAATATATCTAGCTGGTCTGTCATAATATAATAGAGACAGTAGATCTAGCTGGTCTGTCATAATATAATAGAGACAGTAGATCTAGCTGGTCTGTCATAATATAATAGAGACAGTAGATCTAGCTGGTCTGTCATAATATAATAGAGACAGTAGATCTAGCTGGTCTGTCATAATATAATAGAGACTGTAGATCTAGCTGGTCTGTCATAATATAATAGAGGCAGTATATCTAGCTGGTCTGTCATTATATAATAGAGACAGTAGATCTAGCTGGTCTGTCATAATATAATAGAGACTGTAGATCTATCTGGTCTGTCATAATATAATAGAGACAGTAGATCTAGCTGGTCTGTCATAATATAATAGATACTGTAGATCTAGCTGGTCTGTCATAATATAATAGAGACAGTAGATCTAGCTGGTCTGTCATAATATAATAGAGACATTCAATCTAGCTGGTCTGTCATAATATAATAGAGACTGTAGATCTATCTGGTCTATCATAATATAATAGAGACAATAGATCTAGCTGGTCTGTCATTATATAATAGAGACAATATATCTAGCTGGTCTGTCATAATATAATAGAGACAGTAGATCTAGCTGGTCTGTCATAATATAATAGAGACAATATATCTAGCTGGTCTGTCATAATATAATAGAGACAGTAGATCTAGCTGGTCTGTCATAATATAATAGAGACAATATATCTAGCTGGTCTGTCATAATATAATAGAGACAATATATCTAGCTGGTCTGTCATAATATAATAGAGACAGTAGATCTAGCTGGTCTGTCATAATATAATAGAGACAGTAGATCTAGCTGGTCTGTCATAATATAATAGAGACTGTAGATCTAGCTGGTCTGTCATAATATAATAGAGGCAGTATATCTAGCTGGTCTGTCATTATATAATAGAGACAGTAGATCTAGCTGGTCTGTCATAATATAATAGAGACTGTAGATCTATCTGGTCTGTCATAATATAATAGAGACAGTAGATCTAGCTGGTCTGTCATAATATAATAGATACTGTAGATCTAGCTGGTCTGTCATAATATAATAGAGACAGTAGATCTAGCTGGTCTGTCATAATATAATAGAGACAGTAGATCTAGCTGGTCTGTCATAATATAATAGATACTGTAGATCTAGCTGGTCTGTTATAATATAATAGAGACAGTATATCTAGCTGGTCTGTCATAATATAATAGAGACAGTAGATCTACCTGGTCTGTCATAATATAATAGAGACAGTAGATCTAGCTGGTCTGTCATAAAACAATAGTGACAGTAGATCTAGCTGGTTTGTCATAATATAATAGAGACATTATATCTAGCTGGTCTGTCATAATGTAATAGAGACATTAGATCTAGCTGGTCTGTCATAATATAATAGAGACAGTAGATCTAGCTGGCCTGTCATAAAATAATAGATACTGTAGATCTAGCTGGTCTGTCATAATATAATAGATACTGTAGATCTAGCTGGTCTGTCATAATATAATAGATACTGTAGATCTAGCTGGTCTGTCATGATATAATAGAGACAGTATATCTAGCTGGTCTGTCATAATATAATAGAGACAATATATCTAGCTGGTCTGTCATAAAATAATAGAGACAGTTGATCTAGCTAGTCTGTCATAATATAATAGATACTGTAGATCTAGATGGTCTGTCATAATATAATAGAGACAGTAGATCTAGCTGGTCTGTCATAATATAATAGAGACAGTAGATCTAGCTGGTCTGTCATAATATAATAGAGACAGTAGATCTAGCTGGTCTGTCATAATATAATAGAGACAGTAGATCTAGCTGGTCTGTCATAATATAATAGAGACAGTATATCTAGCTGGTCTGTCATAATATAATAGAGACAGTAGATCTAGCTGGTCTGTCATAATATAATAGATACTGTAGATCTAGATGGTCTGTCATAATATAATAGAGGCAGTAGATCTAGCTGGTCTGTCATAATATAATAGAGGCAGTAGATCTAGCTGGTCTGTCATAATATAATAGAGACAGTAGATCTAGCTGGTCTGTCATAATATAATAGAGACAGTAGATCTAGCTGGTCTGTCATAATATAATAGAGACATTAGATCTAGCTGGTCTGTCATAATATAATAGAGACAGTAGATCTAGCTGGTCTGTCATAATATAATATAGACAGTAGATCTAGCTGGTCTGTCATAATATAATAGAGACAGTAGATCTAGCTGGTCTGTCATAATATAATAGAGACAGTAGATCTAGCTGGTCTGTCATAATATAATAGAGACAGTAGATCTAGCTGGTCTGTCATAATATAATAGAGACAGTAGATCTAGCTGGTCTGTCATAATATAATAGAGACAGTAGATCTAGCTGGTCTGTCATAATATAATAGAGACAGTAGATCTAGCTGGTCTGTCATAATATAATAGAGACTGTAGATCTAGCTGGTCTGTCATAATATAATAGAGGCAGTATATCTAGCTGGTCTGTCATAATATAATAGAGACAGTAGATCTAGCTGGTCTGTCATAATATAATAGAGACAGTAGATCTAGCTGGTCTGTCATAATATAATAGAGACTGTAGATCTATCTGGTCTGTCATAATATAATAGAGACAGTAGATCTAGCTGGTCTGTCATAATATAATAGATACTGTAGATCTAGCTGGTCTGTCATAATATAATAGAGACAGTAGATCTAGCTGGTCTGTCATAATATAATAGAGACAATATATCTAGCTGGTCTGTCATAATATAATAGAGACAGTAGATCTAGCTGGTCTGTCATAATATAATAGAGACAGTAGATCTAGCTGGTCTGTCATAATATAATAGAGACATTAGATCTAGCTGGTCTGTCATAATATAATAGAGGCAGTATATCTAGCTGGTCTGTCATAATATAATAGAGACAGTAGATCTAGCTGGTCTGTCATAATATAATATAGACAGTAGATCTAGCTGGTCTGTCATAATATAATAGAGACAGTAGATCTAGCTGGTCTGTCATAATATAATAGAGACAGTAGATCTAGCTGGTCTGTCATAATATAATAGAGACAGTAGATCTAGCTGGTCTGTCATAATATAATAGAGACAGTAGATCTAGCTGGTCTGTCATAATATAATAGAGACAGTAGATCTAGCTGGTCTGTCATAATATAATAGAGACAGTAGATCTAGCTGGTCTGTCATAATATAATAGAGACTGTAGATCTAGCTGGTCTGTCATAATATAATAGAGGCAGTATATCTAGCTGGTCTGTCATAATATAATAGAGACAGTATATCTAGCTGGTCTGTCATAATATAATAGAGACAGTAGATCTAGCTGGTCTGTCATAATATAATAGAGACTGTAGATCTATCTGGTCTGTCATAATATAATAGAGACAGTAGATCTAGCTGGTCTGTCATAATATAATAGATACTGTAGATCTAGCTGGTCTGTCATAATATAATAGAGACAGTAGATCTAGCTGGTCTGTCATAATATAATAGAGACAATATATCTAGCTGGTCTGTCATAATATAATAGAGACAGTAGATCTAGCTGGTCTGTCATAATATAATAGAGACAGTAGATCTAGCTGGTCTGTCATAATATAATAGAGACTGTAGATCTAGCTGGTCTGTCATAATATAATAGAGGCAGTATATCTAGCTGGTCTGTCATTATATAATAGAGACAGTAGATCTAGCTGGTCTGTCATAATATAATAGAGACTGTAGATCTATCTGGTCTGTCATAATATAATAGAGACAGTAGATCTAGCTGGTCTGTCATAATATAATAGATACTGTAGATCTAGCTGGTCTGTCATAATATAATAGAGACAGTAGATCTAGCTGGTCTGTCATAATATAATAGAGACAGTAGATCTAGCTGGTCTGTCATAATATAATAGATACTGTAGATCTAGCTGGTCTGTTATAATATAATAGAGACAGTATATCTAGCTGAACTGTCATAATATAATAGAGACAGTAGATCTACCTGGTCTGTCATAATATAATAGAGACAGTAGATCTAGCTGGTCTGTCATAAAACAATAGAGACATTAGATCTAGCTGGTCTGTCATAATATAATAGAGACATTAGATCTAGCTGGTCTGTCATAATATAATAGAGACATTAGATCTAGCTGGTCTGTCATAATATAATAGAGACATTAGATCTAGCTGGTCTGTCATAATGTAACAGAGACATTAGATCTAGCTGGTCTGTCATAATATAATAGAGACATTAGATCTAGCTGGTCTGTCATAATATAATAGAGACATTAGATCTAGCTGGTCTGTCATAATATAATAGAGACATTAGATCTAGCTGGTCTGTCATAATATAATAGATACTGTAGATCTAGCTGGTCTGTCATGATATAATAGAGACAGTAGATCTAGCTGGTCTGTCATAATATAATAGAGACAATATATCTAGCTGGTCTGTCATAATATAATAGAGACAGTAGATCTAGCTGGTCTGTCATAATATAATAGAGACTGTAGATCTAGCTGGTCTGTCATAATATAATAGAGACAGTAGATCTAGCTGGTCTGTCATTATATAATAGAGACAGTAGATCTAGCTGGTCTGTCATAATATAATAGAGACATTAGATCTAGCTGGTCTGTCATAATATAATAGAGACAGTAGATCTAGCTGGTCTGTCATAATATAATATAGACAGTGGATCTAGCTGGTCTGTCATAATATAATAGAGACATTAGATCTAGCTGGTCTGTCATAATATAATAGAGACAATATATCTAGCTGGTCTGTCATAATATAATAGAGACAGTAGATCTAGCTGGTCTGTCATAATATAATAGAGACAGTAGATCTAGCTGGTCTGTCATAATATAATAGAGACAATATATCTAGCTGGTCTGTCATAATATAATAGAGACAGTAGATCTAGCTGGTCTGTCATAATATAATAGAGACAGTAGATCTAGCTGGTCTGTCATAATATAATAGAGACTGTAGATCTAGCTGGTCTGTCATAATATAATAGAGGCAGTATATCTAGCTGGTCTGTCATAATATAATAGAGACAATATATCTAGCTGGTCTGTCATAATATAATAGAGACAGTAGATCTAGCTGGTCTGTCATAAAACAATAGTGACAGTAGATCTAGCTGGTTTGTCATAATATAATAGAGACATTATATCTAGCTGGTCTGTCATTATATAATAGAGACAGTAGATCTAGCTGGTCTGTCATAATATAATAGAGCCATTAGATCTAGCTGGTCTGTCATAATGTAATAGAGACATTAGATCTAGCTGGTCTGTCATAATATAATAGAGACAGTAGATCTAGCTGGCCTGTCATAATATAATAGATACTGTAGATCTAGCTGGTCTGTCATAATATAATAGAGACTGTAGATCTAGCTGGTCTGTCATGATATAATAGAGACAGTAGATCTAGCTGGTCTGTCATAATATAATAGAGACATTAGATCTAGCTGGTCTGTCATAATGTAATAGAGACATTAGATCTAGCTGGTCTGTCATAATATAATAGAGACAGTAGATCTAGCTGGCCTGTCATAATATAATAGATACTGTAGATCTAGCTGACCTGTCATAATATAATAGATACTGTAGATCTAGCTGGTCTGTCATAATATAATAGAGACAGTAGATCTAGCTGGTCTGTCATAATATAATTGATACTGTAGATCTAGCTGGTCTGTCATGATATAATAGAGACAGTATATCTAGCTGGTCTGTCATAATATAATAGAGACAATATATCTAGCTGGTCTGTCATAAAATAATAGAGACAGTTGATCTAGCTAGTCTGTCATAATATAATAGATACTGTAGATCTAGCTGGTCTGTCATAATATAATAGAGGCAGTATATCTAGCTGGTCTGTCATTATATAATAGAGACAGTAGATCTAGCTGGTCTGTCATAATATAATAGAGACATTAGATCTAGCTGGTCTATCATAATATAATAGAGACAGTAGATCTAGCTGGTCTGTCATAATATAATAGAGACAGTAGATCTAGCTGGCCTGTCATAATATAATAGAGACAGTAGATCTAGCTGGTCTGTCATAATATAATAGATACTGTAGATCTAGCTGGTCTGTCATAATATAATAGATACTGTAGATCTAGCTGGTCTGTCATGATATAATAGAGACAGTATATCTAGCTGGTCTGTCATAATATAATAGAGACAATATATCTAGCTGGTCTGTCATAAAATAATAGAGACAGTAGATCTAGCTGGTCTGTCATAATATAATAGATACTGTAGATCTAGCTGGTCTGTCATAATATAATAGAGGCAGTAGATCTAGCTGGTCTGTCATTATATAATAGAGACAGTAGATCTAGCTGGTCTGTCATAATATAATAGAGACATTAGATCTAGCTGGTCTATCATAATATAATAGAGACAGTAGATCTAGCTGGTCTGTCATAATATAATAGAGACAGTAGATCTAGCTGGTCTGTCATAATATAATAGATACTGTAGATCTAGCTGGTCTGTCATAATATAATAGATACTGTAGATCTAGCTGGTCTGTCATGATATAATAGAGACAGTATATCTAGCTGGTCTGTCATAATATAATAGAGACAATATATCTAGCTGGTCTGTCATGAAATAATAGAGACAGTTGATCTAGCTAGTCTGTCATAATATAATAGATACTGTAGATCTAGCTGGTCTGTCATAATATAATAGAGGCAGTATATCTAGCTGGTCTGTCATTATATAATAGAGGCAGTAGATCTAGCTGGTCTGTCATTGTATAATATAGACAGTGGATCTAGCTGGTCTGTCATAATATAATAGAGACATTAGATCTAGCTGGTCTGTCATAATATAATAGAGACAATATATCTAGCTGGTCTGTCATAATATAATAGAGACAGTAGATCTAGCTGGTCTGTCATAATATAATAGAGACAGTAGATCTAGCTGGTCTGTCATAATATAATAGAGACAGTAGATCTAGCTGGTCTGTCATAATATAATAGAGACTGTAGATCTAGCTGGTCTGTCATAATATAATAGAGGCAGTATATCTAGCTGGTCTGTCATAATATAATAGAGACAATATATCTAGCTGGTCTGTCATAATATAATAGAGACAGTAGATCTAGCTGGTCTGTCATAAAACAATAGTGACAGTAGATCTAGCTGGTTTGTCATAATATAATAGAGACATTATATCTAGCTGGTCTGTCATTATATAATAGAGACAGTAGATCTAGCTGGTCTCTCATAATATAATATAGCCATTAGATCTAGCTGGTCTGTCATAATGTAATAGAGACATTAGATCTAGCTGGTTTGTCATAATATAATAGAGACAGTAGATCTAGCTGGCCTGTCATAATATAATAGATACTGTAGATCTAGCTGGTCTGTCATAATATAATAGATACTGTAGATCTAGCTGGTCTGTCATGATATAATAGAGACAGTAGATCTAGCTGGTCTGTCATAATATAATAGAGACAGTATATCTAGCTGGTCTGTCATAATATAATAGAAACAGTAGATCTAGCTGGTCTGTCATAATATAATAGAGACAGTAGATCTAGCTGGTCTGTCATAATATAATAGAGACAGTAGATCTAGCTGGTCTGTCATAATATAATAGAGGCAGTATATCTAGCTGGTCTGTCATTATATAATAGAGACAGTAGATCTAGCTGGTCTGTCATAATATAATAGAGACTGTAGATCTAGCTGGTCTGTCATAATATAATAGAGACAGTAGATCTAGCTGGTCTGTCTTAATATAATAGAGACTGTAGATCTAGCTGGTCTGTCATAATATAATAGAGACAGTAGATCTAGCTGGTCTGTCATAATATAATAGAGACAGTAGATCTAGCTGGTCTGTCATAATATAATAGAGACTGTAGATCTAGCTGGTCTGTTATAATATAATAGAGACAGTACATCTAGCTGGTCTGTCATAATATAATAGAGACAGTAGATCTAGCTGGTCTGTCATAATATAATAGAGACAATATATCTAGCTGGTCTGTCATAATATAATAGAGACAGTAGATCTAGCTGGTCTGTCATAATATAATAGAGACAGTAGATCTAGCTGGTCTGTCATAAAATAATAGAGACTGTAGATCTAGCTGGTCTGTCATAATATAATAGAGGCAGTATATCTAGCTGGTCTGTCATTATATAATAGAGACAGTAGATCTAGCTGGTCTGTCATAATATAATAGAGACTGTAGATCTATCTGGTCTGTCATAATATAATAGAGACAGTAGATCTAGCTGGTCTGTCATAATATAATAGATACTGTAGATCTAGCTGGTCTGTCATAATATAATAGAGACAGTAGATCTAGCTGGTCTGTCATAATATAATAGAGACAGTAGATCTAGCTGTCTGTCATAATATAATAGATACTGTAGATCTAGCTGGTCTGTTATAATATAATAGAGACAGTATATCTAGCTGGTCTGTCATAATATAATAGAGACAGTAGATCTACCTGGTCTGTCATAATATAATAGAGACATTAGATCTAGCTGGTCTGTCATAATATAATAGAGGCAGTAGATCTAGCTGGTCTGTCATTATATAATAGAGACAGTAGATCTAGCTGGTCTGTCATAATATAATAGAGACAGTAGATCTAGCTGGTCTGTCATAATATAATAGAGACATTAGATCTAGCTGGTCTGTCATAATATAATAGAGACAGTAGATCTAGCTGGTCTGTCATAATATAATAGAGACAGTAGATCTAGCTGGTCTGTCATAATATAATAGATACTGTAGATCTAGCTGGTCTGTTATAATATAATAGAGACAGTATATCTAGCTGGTCTGTCATAATATAATAGAGACAGTAGATCTAGCTGGTCTGTCATAATATAATAGAGACAATATATCTAGCTGGTCTGTCATAATATAATAGAGACAGTAGATCTAGCTGGTCTGTCATAATATAATAGAGACAGTAGATCTAGCTGGTCTGTCATAATATAATAGAGACTGTAGATCTAGCTGGTCTGTCATAATATAATAGAGGCAGTATATCTAGCTGGTCTGTCATTATATAATAGAGACAGTAGATCTAGCTGGTCTGTCATAATATAATAGAGACTGTAGATCTATCTGGTCTGTCATAATATAATAGAGACAGTAGATCTAGCTGGTCTGTCATAATATAATAGATACTGTAGATCTAGCTGGTCTGTCATAATATAATAGAGACAGTAGATCTAGCTGGTCTGTCATAATATAATAGAGACAGTAGATCTAGCTGTCTGTCATAATATAATAGATACTGTAGATCTAGCTGGTCTGTTATAATATAATAGAGACAGTATATCTAGCTGAACTGTCATAATATAATAGAGACAGTAGATCTACCTGGTCTGTCATAATATAATAGAGACAGTAGATCTAGCTGGTCTGTCATAAAACAATAGTGACAGTAGATCTAGCTGGTTTGTCATAATATAATAGAGACATTATATCTAGCTGGTCTGTCATAATATAATAGAGACAGTAGATCTAGCTGGTCTGTCATAATATAATAGAGCCATTAGATCTAGCTGGTCTGTCATAATATAATAGAGACAGTAGATGTAGCTGGCCTGTCATAATATAATAGATACTGTAGATCTAGCTGGTCTGTCATAATATAATAGATACTGTAGATCTAGCTGGTCTGTCATAATATAATATATACTGTAGATCTAGCTGGTCTGTCATGATATAATAGAGACAGTATATCCAGCTGGTCTGTCATAATATAATAGAGACAATATATCTAGCTGGTCTGTCATAAAATAATAGAGACAGTAGATCTAGCTGGTCTGTCATAATATAATAGATACTGTAGATCTAGCTGGTCTGTCATAATATAATAGAGACAGTATGTCTAGCTGGTCTGTCATAATATAATAGAGACAGTAGATCTAGCTGGTCTGTCATAATATAATAGAGACATTAGATCTAGCTGGTCTGTCATAATATAATAGAGACATTAGATCTAGCTGGTCTGTCATAATATAATAGAGACAGTAGATCTAGCTGGCCTGTCATAATATAATAGATACTGTAGATCTAGCTGGTCTGTCATTGTATAATAGAGACAGTAGATCTAGCTGGTCTGTCATAATATAATAGAGGCAGTAGATCTAGCTGGTCTGCCATTGTATAATAGAGACAGTGGATCTAGCTGGTCTGTCATAATATAATAGAGACAATATATCTAGCTGGTCTGTCAAAATATAATAGAGACAATATATCTAGCTGGTCTGTCATAATATAATAGAGACAGTAGATCTAGCTGGCCTGTCATAATATAATAGAGACAGTAGATCTAGCTGGTCTGTCATAATATAATAGAGACAGTAGATCTAGCTGGTCTGTCATAATATAATAGAGGCAGTATATCTAGCTGGTCTGTCATTATATAATAGAGACAGTAGATCTAGCTGGTCTGTCATAATATAATAGAGACAGTAGATCTATCTGGTCTGTCATAATATAATAGAGACAGTAGATCTAGCTGGTCTGTCATAATATAATAGATACTGTAGATCTAGCTGGTCTGTCATAATATAATAGAGACAGTAGATCTAGCTGGTCTGTCATAATATAATAGAGACAATATATCTAGCTGGTCTGTCATAATATAATAGAGACAGTAGATCTAGCTGGTCTGTCATAATATAATAGAGACAGTATATCTAGCTGGTCTGTCATAATATAATAGAGACTGTAGATCTAGCTGGTCTGTCATAATATAATAGAGACATTAGATCTAGCTGGTCTGTCATAATATAATAGAGACAGTAGATCTAGCTGGTCTGTCATAATATAATAGAGACTGTAGATCTATCTGGTCTGTCATAATATAATAGAGTAAGTAGATCTAGCTGGTCTGTCATAATATAATAGATACTGTAGATCTAGCTGGTCTGTCATAATATAATAGAGACAGTAGATCTAGCTGGTCTGTCATAATATAATAGAGACAGTAGATCTAGCTGTCTGTCATAATATAATAGATACTGTAGATCTAGCTGTTCTGTTATAATATAATAGAGACAGTATATCTAGCTGAACTGTCATAATATAATAGAGACAGTAGATCTACCTGGTCTGTCATTATATAATAGAGACAGTAGATCTAGCTGGTCTGTCATAAAACAATAGTGACAGTAGATCTAGCTGGTTTGTCATAATATAATAGAGACATTATACCTAGCTGGGCTGTCATTATATAATAGAGACAGTAGATCTAGCTGGTCTGTCATAATATAATAGAGCCATTAGATCTAGCTGGTCTGTCATAATATAATAGAGACAGTAGATGTAGCTGGCCTGTCATAATATAATAGATACTGTAGATCTAGCTGGTCTGTCATAATATAATAGATACTGTAGATCTAGCTGGTCTGTCATAATATAATATATACTGTAGATCTAGCTGGTCTGTCAAGATATAATAGAGACAGTATATCTAGCTGGTCTGTCATAATATAATAGAGACAATATATCTAGCTGGTCTGTCATAAAATAATAGAGACAGTTGATCTAGCTAGTCTGTCATAATATAATAGATACTGTAGATCTAGCTGGTCTGTCATTGTATAATAGAGACAGTAGATCTAGCTGGTCTGTCATAATATAATAGAGGCAGTAGATCTAGCTGGTCTGCCATTGTATAATAGAGACAGTGGATCTAGCTGGTCTGTCATAATATAATAGAGACATTAGATCTAGCTGGTCTGTCATAATATAATAGAGACAATATATCTAGCTGGTCTGTCATAATATAATAGAGCCATTAGATCTAGCTGGTCTGTCATAATGTAATAGAGACATTAGATCTAGCTGGTCTGTCATAATATAATAGAGACAGTAGATCTAGCTGGCCTGTCATAATATAATAGATACTGTAGATCTAGCTGGTCTGTCATAATATAATAGATACTGTAGATCTAGCTGGTCTGTCATAATATAATAGAGACATTAGATCTAGCTGGTCTGTCATAATATAATAGAGACATTAGATCTAGCTGGTCTGTCATAATATAATAGAGACATTCGATCTAGTTGGTCTGTCATAATGTAATAGAGACATTAGATCTAGCTGGTCTGTCATAATATAATAGAGACAGTAGATCTTGTTGGTCTGTCATAATATAATAGAGACAGTAGATCTAGCTGGTCTGTCATAATATAATAGAGACAGTAGATCTAGCTGGTCTGTCATAATATAATAGAGACATTAGATCTAGCTGGTCTGTCATAATATAATAGAGACAGTATATCTAGCTGGTCTGTCATAAAATAATAGAGACAGTATATCTAGCTGGTCTTTCATAATATAAGAGAAACAGTAGATCTAGCTGGTCTGTCATAATATAATAGATACTGTACATCTAGCTGCCCTGTCATAATATAATAGAGGCAGTAGATCTAGCTGGTCTGTCATTGTATAATAGAGACAGTAGATCTAGCTGGTCTGTCATAATATAATAGAGACATTAGGTCTAGCTGGTCTGTCATAATATATTCGATACTGTAGATCAAGCTGGTCTGTCATAATATAATAGAGACAGTATATCTAGCTGGTCTGTCATAATATAATAGAGAAAAAATATCTAGCTGGTCTGTCATAATATAATAGAGACAGTAGATCCAGCTGGTCTGTCATAATATAATAGATACTGTAGATCTAGCTGGTCTGTCATAATATAATAGAGACAGTAGATCTAGCTGGTCTGTCATTATATAATAGAGACAGTAGATCTAGCTGGTTCTGTCATAATATAATAGAGACATTATATCTAGATGGTCTGTCATAATGTAATATAGACATTAGATCTAGCTGGTCTGTCATAATATAATAGAGGCAGTAGATCTAGCTTGTCTGTCACAATGTAATAGAGACATTAGATCTAGCTGGTCTGTCATAATATAATAGAGACAGTAGATCTAGCTGTCCTGTCATAATATAATAGAGACTGTAGATCTAGCTGGTCTGTCATAATATAATAGAGACAGTAGATCTAGCTGGTCTGTCATAATATAATAGAGACAGTAGATCTAGCTGGTCTGTCATAATATAATAGAGACAGTAGATCTAGTTGGTCTGTCATAATGTAATAGAGACAGTAGATCTAGCTGGTCTGTCATAATATAATAGAGACAGTAGATCTTGTTGGTCTGTCATAATATAATAGAGACTGTAGATCTAGCTGGCCTGTCATAATATAATAGATACTGTAGATCTAGCTGGTCTGTCATAATATAATAGAGACATTAGATCTAGCTGGTCTGTCATAATATAATAGAGACAGTATATCTAGCTGGTCTGTCATAAAATAATAGAGACAGTATATCTAGCTGGTCTTTCATAATATAATAGAGACAGTAGATCTAGCTGGTCTGTCATAATATAATAGAGACTGTAGATCTAGCTGGTCTGTCATAATATAATAGAGGCAGTAGCTCTAGCTGGTCTGTCATTGTATAATAGAGACATTAGGTCTAGCTGGTCTGTCATAATATATTCGATACTGTAGATCAAGCTGGTCTGTCATAATATAATAGAGACAGTATATCTAGCTGGTCTGTCATAATATAATAGAGAAAAAATATCTAGCTGGTCTGTCATAATATAATAGAGACAGTAGATCCAGCTGGTCTGTCATAATATAATAGAGACTGTAGATCTAGCTGGTCTGTCATAATATAATAGAGACAGTAGATCTAGCTGGTCTGTCATTATATAATAGAGACAGTAGATCTAGCTGGTTCTGTCATAATATAATAGAGACAGTATATCTAGCTGGTCTGTCATAATATAATAGAGACAGTAGATCTAGCTGTCCTGTCATAATATAATAGAGACAGTAGATCTAGCTGGTCTGTCATAATATAATAGATACTGTACATCTAGCTGCTCTGTCATAATATAATAGAGGCAGTAGATCTAGCTGGTCTGTCAGTGTATAATAGAGACAGTAGATCTAGCTGGTCTGTCATAATATAATAGAGGCAGTAGATCTAGCTGGTCTGTCATTGTATAATAGAGACAGTGGATCTAGCTGGTCTGTCATAATATAATAGAGACATTAGATCTAGCTGGTCTGTCAAAATATAATAGAGACAATATATCTAGCTGGTCTGTCATAATATAATAGAGACAGTAGATCTAGCTGGTCTGTCATAATATAATAGAGACAGTAGATCTAGCTGGTCTGTCATAATATAATAGAGACTGTAGATCTAGCTGGTCTGTCATAATATAATAGAGACAGTATATCTAGCTGGTCTGTCATAATATAATAGAGACAGTAGATGTAGCTGGCCTGTCATAATATAATAGATACTGTAGATCTAGCTGGTCTGTCATAATATAATAGATACTGTAGATCTAGCTGGTCTGTCATAATATAATATATACTGTAGATCTAGCTGGTCTGTCATAATATAATAGAGACAGTATATCTAGCTGGTCTGTCATAATATAATAGAGACAGTATATCTAGCTGGTCTGTCATAATATAATAGAGACAGTAGATCTAGCTGGTCTGTCATAATATAATAGAGACAGTAGATCTAGCTGGTCTGTCATAATATAATAGAGACAGTAGATCTAGCTGGTCTGTCATTATATAATAGAGACAGTAGATCTAGCTGGTCTGTCATAATATAATAGAGACATTAGATCTAGCTGGTCTGTCATAATATAATAGAGACATTAGATCTAGCTGGTCTGTCATAATACAATAGAGACAGTAGATCTAGCTGGTCTGTCATAATATAATAGAGGCAGTAGATCTAGCTGGTCTGTCATAATATAATAGAGACAGTAGATCTAGCTGGTCTGTCATAATATAATAGAGACAGTAGATCTAGCTGGTCTGTCATAATATAATAGAGACAGTGGATCTAGCTGGTCTGTCATAATATAATAGAGACATTAGATCTAGCTGGTCTGTCATAATATAATAGAGACAGTAGATCTAGCTGGTCTGTCATAATATAATAGAGACAGTAGATCTAGTTGGTCTGTCATAATATAATAGAGACAGTAGATCTAGCTGGTCTGTCATAATATAATAGAGACTGTAGATCTAGCTGGTCTGTCATAATATAATAGAGACAGTAGATCTAGCTGGTCTGTCATAATATAATAGAGACAGTAGATCTAGCTGGTCTGTCATAATATAATAGAGACTGTAGATCTATCTGGTCTGTCATAATATAATAGAGACAGTAGATCTAGCTGGTCTGTCATAATATAATAGATACTGTAGATCTAGCTGGTCTGTCATAATATAATAGAGACAGTAGATCTAGCTGGTCTGTCATAATATAATAGAGACAATATATCTAGCTGGTCTGTCATAATATAATAGATACTGTACATCTAGCTGCTCTGTCATAATATAATAGAGGCAGTAGATCTAGCTGGTCTGTCAGTGTATAATAGAGACAGTAGATCTAGCTGGTCTGTCATAATATAATAGAGGCAGTAGATCTAGCTGGTCTGTCATTGTATAATAGAGACAGTGGATCTAGCTGGTCTGTCATAATATAATAGAGACATTAGATCTAGCTGGTCTGTCATAATATAATAGAGACAATATATCTAGCTGGTCTGTCATAATATAATAGAGACAGTAGATCTAGCTGGTCTGTCATAATATAATAGAGACAGTAGATCTAGCTGGTCTGTCATAATATAATAGAGACTGTAGATCTAGCTGGTCTGTCATAATATAATAGAGACATTAGATCTAGCTGGTCTGTCATAATATAATAGAGACAGTAGATGTAGCTGGCCTGTCATAATATAATAGATACTGTAGATCTAGCTGGTCTGTCATAATATAATAGAGACATTAGATCTAGCTGGTCTGTCATAATATAATATATACTGTAGATCTAGCTGGTCTGTCATAATATAATAGAGACAGTAGATCTAGCTGGTCTGTCATAATATAATAGAGACAGTAGATCTAGCTGGTCTGTCATAATATAATAGAGACAGTAGATCTAGCTGGTCTGTCATAATATAATAGATACTGTAGATCTAGCTGGTCTGTCATAATATAATAGAGACAGTATGTCTAGCTGGTCTGTCATAATATAATAGAGACAGTAGATCTAGCTGGTCTGTCATAATATAATAGAGACATTAGATCTAGCTGGTCTGTCATAATATAATAGAGACATTAGATCTAGCTGGTCTGTCATAATATAATAGAGACAGTAGATCTAGCTGGTCTGTCATAATATAATAGAGGCAGTAGATCTAGCTGGTCTGTCATTATATAATAGAGACAGTAGATCTAGCTGGTCTGTCATAATATAATAGAGACAGTAGATCTAGCTGGTCTGTCATAATATAATAGAGACAGTAGATCTAGCTGGTCTGTCATAATATAATAGAGACATTAGATCTAGCTGGTCTGTCAAAATATAATAGAGACAGTATATCTAGCTGGTCTGTCATAATATAATAGAGACAGTAGATCTAGCTGGTCTGTCATAATATAATAGAGACAGTAGATCTAGCTGGTCTGTCATAATATAATAGAGACTGTAGATCTAGCTGGTCTGTCATAATATAATAGAGGCAGTATATCTAGCTGGTCTGTCATTATATAATAGAGACAGTAGATCTAGCTGGTCTGTCATAATATAATAGAGACTGTAGATCTAGCTGGTCTGTCATAATATAATAGAGACAGTAGATCTAGCTGGTCTGTCATAATATAATAGATACTGTAGATCTAGCTGGTCTGTCATAATATAATAGAGACAGTAGATCTAGCTGGTCTGTCATAATATAATAGAGACAGTAGATCTAGCTGGTCTGTCATAATATAATAGAGACAGTGGATCTAGCTGGTCTGTCATAATATAATAGAGACAGTAGATCTAGCTGGTCTGTCCTAATATAATAGAGACAGTAGATCTAGCTGGTCTGTCATAATATAATAGAGGCAGTATATCTAGCTGGTCTGTCATAATATAATAGAGACAGTAGATCTAGCTGGTCTGTCATAATATAATAGAGACTGTAGATCTATCTGGTCTGTCATAATATAATAGAGTAAGTAGATCTAGCTGGTCTGTCATAATATAATAGATACTGTAGATCTAGCTGGTCTGTCATAATATAATAGAGACAGTAGATCTAGCTGGTCTGTCATAATATAATAGAGACAGTAGATCTAGCTGGTCTGTCATAATATAATAGAGACAGTAGATCTAGCTGGTCTGTTATAATATAATAGAGACATTAGATCTAGCTGGTCTGTCATAATATAATAGAGACAGTAGATCTAGCTGGTCTGTCATTATATAATAGAGACAGTAGATCTAGCTGGTCTGTCATAAAACAATAGTGACAGTAGATCTAGCTGGTTTGTCATAATATAATAGAGACATTATACCTAGCTGGGCTGTCATTATATAATAGAGACAGTAGATCTAGCTGGTCTGTCATAATATAATAGAGCCATTAGATCTAGCTGGTCTGTCATAATATAATAGAGACAGTAGATGTAGCTGGCCTGTCATAATATAATAGATACTGTAGATCTAGCTGGTCTGTCATAATATAATAGATACTGTAGATCTAGCTGGTCTGTCATAATATAATATATACTGTAGATCTAGCTGGTCTGTCAAGATATAATAGAGACAGTATATCTAGCTGGTCTGTCATAATATAATAGAGACAATATATCTAGCTGGTCTGTCATAAAATAATAGAGACAGTTGATCTAGCTAGTCTGTCATAATATAATAGATACTGTAGATCTAGCTGGTCTGTCATTGTATAATAGAGACAGTAGATCTAGCTGGTCTGTCATAATATAATAGAGACAGTAGATCTAGCTGGTCTTTCATTGTATAATAGAGACAGTGGATCTAGCTGGTCTGTCATAATATAATAGAGACATTAGATCTAGCTGGTCTGTCATAATATAATAGAGACAATATATCTAGCTGGTCTGTCATAATATAATAGAGCCATTAGATCTAGCTGGTCTGTCATAATGTAATAGAGACATTAGATCTAGCTGGTCTGTCATAATATAATAGAGACAGTAGATCTAGCTGGCCTGTCATAATATAATAGATACTGTAGATCTAGCTGGTCTGTCATAATATAATAGATACTGTAGATCTAGCTGGTCTGTCATGATATAATAGAGACATTAGATCTAGCTGGTCTGTCATAATATAATAGAGACATTAGATCTAGCTGGTCTGTCATAATATAATAGAGACAGTAGATCTAGTTGGTCTGTCATAATGTAATAGAGACATTAGATCTAGCTGGTCTGTCATAATATAATAGAGACAGTAGATCTAGCTGGTCTGTCATAATATAATAGAGACATTAGATCTAGCTGGTCTGTCATAATATAATAGAGACAGTAGATCTAGCTGGTCTGTCATAATATAATAGAGACATTAGATCTAGCTGGTCTGTCATAATATAATAGAGACAGTAGATCTAGCTGGTCTGTCATAATATAATAGAGACAGTAGATCTAGCTGGTCTGTCATAATATAATAGAAACAGTAGATCTAGCTGGTCTGTCATAATATAATAGAGACAGTAGATCTAGCTGGTCTGTCATAATATAATAGAGACATTAGATCTAGCTGGTCTGTCATAATGTAATAGAGACATTAGATCTAGCTGGTCTGTCATAATATAATAGAGACATTAGGTCTAGCTGGTCTGTCATAATATAATAGAGACTGTAGATCTAGCTGGTCTGTCATAATATAATAGAGACAGTAGATCTAGCTGGTCTGTCATAATATAATAGAGACAAAATATCTAGCTGGTCTGTCATAATATAATAGAGACAGTAGATCCAGCTGGTCTGTCATAATATAATAGAGACAGTAGATCTAGCTGGTCTGTCATAATATAATAGAGACAGTAGATCTAGCTGGTCTGTCATAATATAATAGAGACAGTAGATCTAGCTGGTCTGTCATAATATAATAGAGACATTAGATCTAGCTGGTCTGTCATAATGTAATAGAGACATTAGATCTAGCTGGTCTGTCATAATATAATAGAGACAGTAGATCTAGCTGGTCTGTCACAATGTAATAGAGACATTAGATCTAGCTGGTCTGTCATAATATAATAGAGACAGTAGATCTAGCTGTCCTGTCATAATATAATAGAGACATTAGATCTAGCTGGTCTGTCATAATATAATAGAGACAGTAGATCTAGCTGGTCTGTCATAATATAATAGAGACAGTAGATCTAGCTGGTCTGTCATAATATAATAGAGACAGTAGATCTAGTTGGTCTGTCATAATGTAATAGAGACAGTAGATCTAGCTGGTCTGTCATAATATAATAGAGACAGTAGATCTTGTTGGTCTGTCATAATATAATAGATACTGTAGATCTAGCTGGCCTGTCGTAATATAATAGATACTGTAGATCTAGCTGGTCTGTCATAATATAATAGAGACATTAGATCTAGCTGGTCTGTCATAATATAATAGAGACAGTATATCTAGCTGGTCTGTCATAAAATAATAGAGACAGTATATCTAGCTGGTCTGTCATAATATAAGAGAAACAGTAGATCTAGCTGGTCTGTCATAATATAATAGATACTGTACATCTAGCTGCTCTGTCATAATATAATAGAGGCAGTAGCTCTAGCTGGTCTGTCATTGTATAATAGAGACAGTAGATCTAGCTGGTCTGTCATAATATAATAGAGACATTAGGTCTAGCTGGTCTGTCATAATATAATCGATACTGTAGATCAAGCTGGTCTGTCATAATATAATAGAGACAGTATATCTAGCTGGTCTGTCATAATATAATAGAGAAAAAATATCTAGCTGGTCTGTCATAATATAATAGAGACAGTAGATCTAGCTGGTCTGTCATAATATAATAGATACTGTAGATCTAGCTGGTCTGTCATAATATAATAGAGACAGTAGATCTAGCTGGTCTGTCATTATATAATAGAGACAGTAGATCTAGCTGGTCTGTCATAATATAATAGAGACAGTATATCTAGCTGGTCTGTCATAATATAATAGAGACAGTAGATCTAGCTGGTCTGTCATAATATAATAGAGACAGTAGATCTAGCTGGTCTGTCATAATATAATAGATACTGTACATCTAGCTGCTCTGTCATAATATAATAGAGGCAGTAGATCTAGCTGGTCTGTCATTGTATAATAGAGACAGTAGATCTAGCTGGTCTGTCATAATATAATAGAGACAGTAGATCTAGCTGGTCTGTCATTGTATAATAGAGACAGTGGATCTAGCTGGTCTGTCATAATATAATAGAGACATTAGATCTAGCTGGTCTGTCATAATATAATAGAGACAATATATCTAGCTGGTCTGTCATAATATAATAGAGACAGTAGATCTAGCTGGTCTGTCATAATATAATAGAGACAGTAGATCTAGCTGGTCTGTCATAATATAATAGAGACAGTAGATCTAGCTCGTCTGTCATAATATAATAGAGGCAGTATATCTAGCTGGTCTGTCATAATATAATAGAGACAGTAGATCTAGCTGGTCTGTCATAATATAATAGAGACAGTAGATCTAGCTGGTCTGTCATAATATAATAGAGACATTAGATCTAGCTGGTCTGTCATAATATAATAGAGGCAGTATATCTAGCTGGTCTGTCATTATATAATAGAGACAGTAGATCTAGCTGGTCTGTCATAATATAATAGAGACAGTAGATCTAGCTGGTCTGTCATGATATAATAGAGACAGTAGATCTAGCTGGTCTGTCATAATATAATAGAGACAGTAGATCTAGCTGGTCTGTCATAATATAATAGAGACATTAGATCTAGTTGGTCTGTCATAATATAATAGAGACATTAGATCTAGCTGGTCTGTCATAATATAATAGAGACAGTATATCTAGCTGGTCTGTCATAAAATAATAGAGACAGTAGATCTAGCTGGTCTTTCATAATATAAGAGAGAGAGTAGATCTAGCTGGTCTGTCATAATATAATAGATACTGTAGATCTAGCTGGTCTGTCATAATATAATAGAGACATTAGATCTAGCTGGTCTGTCATAATATAATAGAGGCAGTATATCTAGCTGGTCTGTCATTGTATAATAGAGACAGTAGATCTAGCTGGTCTGTCATAATATAATAGAGACATTAGGTCTAGCTGGTCTGTCATAATATATTCGATACTGTAGATCAAGCTGGTCTGTCATAATATAATAGAGACAGTATATCTAGCTGGTCTGTCATAATATAATAGAGAAAAAATATCTAGCTGGTCTGTCATAATATAATAGATACTGTAGATCTAGCTGGTCTGTCATAATATAATAGAGACAGTAGATCTAGCTGGTCTGTCATTATATAATAGAGACAGTAGATCTAGCTGGTTCTGTCATAATATAATAGAGACATTATATCTAGATGGTCTGTCATAATGTAATATAGACATTAGATCTAGCTGGTCTGTCATAATATAATAGAGGCAGTAGATCTAGCTTGTCTGTCACAATGTAATAGAGACATTAGATCTAGCTGGTCTGTCATAATATAATAGAGACAGTAGATCTAGCTGTCCTGTCATAATATAATAGAGACAGTAGATCTAGCTGGCCTGTCATAATATAATAGAGACAGTAGATCTAGCTGGTCTGTCATAATATAATAGATACTGTACATCTAGCTGCTCTGTCATAATATAATAGAGGCAGTAGATCTAGCTGGTCTGTCATTGTATATTAGAGACAGTAGATCTAGCTGGTCTGTCATAATATAATAGAGGCAGTAGATCTAGCTGGTCTGTCATTGTATAATAGAGACAGTGGATCTAGCTGGTCTGTCATAATGTAATAGAGACATTAGATCTAGCTGGTCTGTCATAATATAATAGAGACAATATATCTAGCTGGTCTGTCATAATATAATAGAGACAGTAGATCTAGCTGGTCTGTCATAATATAATAGATACTGTAGATCTAGCTGGTCTGTCACAATATAATAGAGGCAGTATATCTAGCTGGTCTGTCATAATATAAAAGAGACAGTAAATCTAGCTGGTCTGTCATAATATAATAGAGACATTAGATCTAGCTGGTCTGTCATAATATAATAGAGACAGTAGATCTAGCTGGCCTGTCATAATATAATAGATAGTGTAGATCTATCTGGTCTGTCATAATATAATAGAGACAGTAGATCTAGCTGGTCTGTCAAAATATAATAGATACTGTAGATCTAGCTGGTCTGTCGTAATATAATAGAGACAGTAGATCTAGCTGGCCTGTCATAATATAATAGAGACAGTAGATCTAGCTGGTCTGTCATAATATAATAGATACTGTACATCTAGCTGCTCTGTCATAATATAATAGAGGCAGTAGATCTAGCTGTTCTGTCATTGTATAATAGAGACAGTAGATCTAGCTGGTCTGTCATAATATAATAGAGGCAGTAGATCTAGCTGGTCTGTCATTGTATAATAGAGACAGTGGATCTAGCTGGTCTGTCATAATATAATAGAGACATTAGATCTAGCTGGTCTGTCATAATATAATAGAGACAATATATCTAGCTGGTCTGTCATAATATAATAGAGACAGTAGATCTAGCTGGTCTGTCATAATGTAATAGATACTGTAGATCTAGCTGGTCTGTCATAATATAATAGAGGCAGTATATCTAGCTGGTCTGTCATTATATAAAAGAGACAGTAGATCTAGCTGGTCTGTCATAATATAATAGAGACATTAGATCTAGCTGGTCTGTCATAATATAATAGAGACAGTAGATCTAGCTGGCCTGTCATAATATAATAGATAGTGTAGATATATCTGGTCTGTCATAATATAATAGAGAAAGTAGATCTAGCTGGTCTGTCAAAATATAATAGATACTGTAGATCTAGCTGGTCTGTCATAATATAATAGAGACAGTAGATCTAGCTGGTCTGTCATAATATAATAGAGACAGTAGATCTAGCTGGTCTGTCATAATATAATAGATACTGTAGATCTAGCTGGTCTGTCATAATATAATAGAGACAGTATATCTAGCTGAACTGTCATAATATAATAGAGACAGTAGATCTACCTGGTTTGTCATAATATAATAGAGACAATAGATCTAGCTGGGCTGTCATTATATAATAGAGACAGTAGATCTAGCTGGTCTGTCATAATATAATAGAGCCATTAGATCTATCTGGTCTGTCATAATGTAATAGAGACATTAGATCTAGCTGGTCTGTCATAATATAATAGAGACAGTAGATCTAGCTGGCCTGTCATAATATAATAGATACTGTAGATCTAGCTGGTCTGTCATAATATAATAGATACTGTAGATCTAGCTGGTCTGTCATGATATAATAGAGACAGTAGATCTAGCTGGTCTTTCATAATATAATAGAGACATTAGATCTAGCTGGTCTGTCATAATATAATAGAGACATTAGATCTAGCTGGTCTGTCATAATGTAATAGAGCCATTAGATCTAGCTGGTCTGTCATAATATAATAGAGACAGTATATCTAGCTGGTCTGTCATAAAATAATAGAGACAGTATATCTAGCTGGTCTGTCATAATATAAGAGAAAGAGTAGATCTAGCTGGTCTGTCATAATATAATAGATACTGTAGATCTAGCTGGTCTGTCATAATATAATAGAGGCAGTATATCTAGCTGGTCTGTCATTGTATAATAGAGACAGTAGATCTAGCTGGTCTGTCATAATATAATAGAGACATTAGGTCTAGCTGGTCTGTCATAATATAATAGAGACATTAGATCTAGCTGGTCTGTCATAATATAATAGAGACATTAGATCTAGCTGGTCTGTCATAATATAATAGAGAAAATATATCTAGCTGGTCTGTCATAATATAATAGAGACAGTATATCTAGCTGGTCTGTCATAATATAATAGAGACAGTAGATCTAGCTGGTCTGTCATAATATAATAGATACTGTAGATCTAGCTGGTCTGTCATAATATAATAGAGACATTAGATCTAGCTGGTCTGTCATAATGTAATATAGACATTAGATCTAGCTGGTCTGTCATAATATAATAGAGACATTAGATCTAGCTGGTCTGTCATAATGTAATAGAGACATTAGATCTAGCTGGTCTGTCATAATATAATAGAGACAGTAGATCTAGCTGGTCCGTCATAATATAATAGAGACAGTAGATCTAGCTGGTCTGTCATAATATAATAGAGACAGTAGATCTAGCTGGTCTGTCATAATATAATAGATACTGTACATCTAGCTGCTCTGTCATAATATAATAGAGACAGTAGATCTAGCTGGTCTGTCATAATATAATAGAGACAGTAGATCTAGCTGGTCTGTCATAATATAATAGAGACAGTAGATCTAGCTGGTCTGTCATAATATAATAGAGACAGTGGATCTAGCTGGTCTGTCATAATATAATAGAGACATTAGATCTAGCTGGTCTGTCATAATATAATAGAGACAGTATATCTAGCTGGTCTGTCATAATATAATAGAGACAGTAGATCTAGCTGGTCTGTCATAATATAATAGAGACATTAGATCTAGCTGGTCTGTCACAATATAATAGAGACAGTAGATCTAGCTGGTCTGTCATAATATAATAGAGACAGTAGATCTAGCTGGTCTGTCATAATATAATAGAGACATTAGATCTAGCTGGTCTGTCATAATATAATAGAGACAGTAGATCTAGCTGGCCTGTCATAATATAATAGATACTGTAGATCTATCTGGTCTGTCATAATATAATAGAGACATTAGATCTAGCTGGTCTGTCATAATATAATAGAGACAGTAGATCTAGCTGGTCTGTCATAAAATAATAGAGACAGTAGATCTAGCTGGTCTGTCATAATATAATAGAGACAGTAGATCTAGCTGGTCTGTCATAATATAATAGAGACATTAGATCTAGCTGGTCTGTCATAATATAATAGAGGCAGTAGATCTAGCTGGTCTGTCATTATATAATAGAGACAGTAGATCTAGCTGGTCTGTCATAATATAATAGAGACAGTAGATCTAGCTGGTCTGTCATAATATAATAGAGACAGTGGATCTAGCTGGTCTGTCATAATATAATAGAGACATTAGATCTAGCTGGTCTGTCATAATATAATAGAGACATTAGATCTAGCTGGTCTGTCATAATATAATAGAGACATTAGATCTAGCTGGTCTGTCATAATATAATAGAGACAGTAGATCTAGCTGGTCTGTCATAATATAATAGATACGGTAGATCTAGCTGGTCTGTCATAATATAATAGAGACATTAGATCTAGCTGGTCTGTCATAATATAATAGAGACAGTAGATCTAGCTGGTCTGTCATAATATAATAGAGACATTAGATCTAGCTGGTCTGTCATAATATAATAGAGACATTAGATCTAGCTGGTCTGTCATAATATAATAGAGACATTAGATCTAGCTGGTCTGTCATAATATAATAGAGACATTAGATCTAGCTGGTCTGTCATAATATAATAGAGACATTAGATCTAGCTGGTCTGTCATAATATAATAGAGACAGTAGATCTAGCTGGTCTGTCATAATATAATAGAGAAAGTAGATCTAGCTGGTCTGTCATAATATAATAGAGACAGTAGATCTAGCTGGTCTGTCATAATATAATAGAGACATTAGATCTAGCTGGTCTGTCATAATATAATAGAGACAGTAGATCTAGCTGGTCTGTCATAATATAATAGAGACATGTAGATCTAGCTGGTCTGTCATAATATAATAGAGACATTAGATCTAGCTGGTCTGTCATAATATAATAGAGACAGTAGATCTAGCTGGTCTGTCATAATGTAATAGAGACATTAGATCTAGCTGGTCTGTCATTATATAATAGAGACAGTAGATCTAGCTGGTCTGTCATAATGTAATAGAGACATTAGATCTAGCTGGTCTGTCATAATATAATAGAGACATTAGATCTAGCTGGTCTGTCATAATATAATAGAGACATTAGATCTAGCTGGTCTGTCATAATATAATAGAGACAGTAGATCTAGCTGGTCTGTCATGATATAATAGAGACAGTAGATCTAGCTGGTCTGTCATAATATAATAGAGACATTAGATCTAGCTGGTCTGTCATAATATAATAGAGACAGTAGATCTAGCTGGTCTGTCATAATATAATAGAGACATTAGATCTAGCTGGTCTGTCATAATATAATAGAGACATTAGATCTAGCTGGTCTGTCATAATATAATAGAGACATTAGATCTAGCTGGTCTGTCATAATATAATAGAGACAATAGATCTAGCTGGTCTGTCATAATATAATAGAGACAGTTAGATCTAGCTGGTCTGTCATAATATAATAGAGACATGTAGATCTAGCTGGTCTGTCATAATATAATAGAGACATTAGATCTAGCTGGTCTGTCATTATATAATAGAGACAGTAGATCTAGCTGGTCTGTCATAATATAATAGAGACATTAGATCTAGCTGGTCTGTCATAATATAATAGAGACATTAGATCTAGCTGGTCTGTCATAATATAATAGAGACATTAGATCTAGCTGGTCTGTCATAATATAATAGAGACATTAGATCTAGCTGGTCTGTCATAATATAATAGAGACAGTAGATCTAGCTGGTCTGTCATAATATAATAGAGACATTAGATCTAGCTGGTCTGTCATAATATAATAGAGACATTAGATCTAGCTGGTCTGTCATTATATAATAGAGACATTAGATCTAGCTGGTCTGTCATAATATAATAGAGACATTAGATCTAGCTGGTCTGTCATAATATAATAGAGACATTAGATCTAGCTGGTCTGTCATAATATAATAGAGACAGTAGATCTAGCTGGTCTGTCATTATATAATAGAGACAGTAGATCTAGCTGGTCTGTCATAATATAATAGAGACATTAGATCTAGCTGGTCTGTCATAATATAATAGAGACATTAGATCTAGCTGGTCTGTCATAATATAATAGAGACATGTAGATCTAGCTGGTCTGTCATAATATAATAGAGACATTAGATCTAGCTGGTCTGTCATAATATAATAGAGACATGTAGATCTAGCTGGTCTGTCATAATATAATAGAGACATTAGATCTAGCTGGTCTGTCATAATGTAATAGAGACATTAGATCTAGCTGGTCTGTCATAATATAATAGAGACAGTAGATCTAGCTGGTCTGTCATAATATAATAGAGACATGTAGATCTAGCTGGTCTGTCATAATATAATAGAGACATGTAGATCTAGCTGGTCTGTCATAATATAATAGAGACAGTAGATCTAGCTGGTCTGTCATAATATAATAGAGACATTAGATCTAGCTGGTCTGTCATAATATAATAGAGACATTAGATCTAGCTGGTCTGTCATAATATAATAGAGACATTAGATCTAGCTGGTCTGTCATAATATAATAGAGACATTAGATCTAGCTGGTCTGTCATAATGTAATAGAGACATTAGATCTAGCTGGTCTGTCATAATATAATAGAGACAGTAGATCTAGCTGGTCTGTCATAATATAATAGAGACATGTAGATCTAGCTGGTCTGTCATAATATAATAGAGACATGTAGATCTAGCTGGTCTGTCATAATATAATAGAGACAGTAGATCTAGCTGGTCTGTCATAATATAATAGAGACAGTAGATCTAGCTGGTCTGTCATAATATAATAGAGACATTAGATCTAGCTGGTCTGTCATAATGTAATAGAGACATTAGATCTAGCTGGTCTGTCATAATGTAATAGAGACATTAGATCTAGCTGGTCTGTCATAATATAATAGAGACATTAGATCTAGCTGGTCTGTCATAATATAATAGAGACATTAGATCTAGCTGGTCTGTCATAATATAATAGAGACATTAGATCTAGCTGGTCTGTCATTATATAATAGAGACATTAGATCTAGCTGGTCTGTCATAATATAATAGAGACATTAGATCTAGCTGGTCTGTCATAATATAATAGAGACATTAGATCTAGCTGGTCTGTCATTATATAATAGAGACATTAGATCTAGCTGGTCTGTCATAATATAATAGAGACATTAGATCTAGCTGGTCTGTCATAATGTAATAGAGACATTAGATCTAGCTGGTCTGTCATAATATAATAGAGACATTAGATCTAGCTGGTCTGTCATAATATAATAGAGACATGTAGATCTAGCTGGTCTGTCATAATATAATAGAGACATTAGATCTAGCTGGTCTGTCATAATATAATAGAGACATTAGATCTAGCTGGTCTGTCATAATATAATAGAGACATTAGATCTAGCTGGTCTGTCATAATATAATAGAGACATTAGATCTAGCTGGTCTGTCATAATGTAATAGAGACATTAGATCTAGCTGGTCTGTCATAATGTAATAGAGACATTAGATCTAGCTGGTCTGTCATAATATAATAGAGACATTAGATCTAGCTGGTCTGTCATAATATAATAGAGACATTAGATCTAGCTGGTCTGTCATAATATAATAGAGACATTAGATCTAGCTGGTCTGTCATAATGTAATAGAGACATTAGATCTAGCTGGTCTGTCATAATATAATAGAGACATTAGATCTAGCTGGTCTGTCATAATATAATAGAGACATGTAGATCTAGCTGGTCTGTCATAATATAATAGAGACATTAGATCTAGCTGGTCTGTCATAATATAATAGAGACATTAGATCTAGCTGGTCTGTCATAATATAATAGAGACATGTAGATCTAGCTGGTCTGTCATAATATAATAGAGACATTAGATCTAGCTGGTCTGTCATTATATAATAGAGACATTAGATCTAGCTGGTCTGTCATAATATAATAGAGACATTAGATCTAGCTGGTCTGTCATAATATAATAGAGACATTAGATCTAGCTGGTCTGTCATAATATAATAGAGACATTAGATCTAGCTGGTCTGTCATAATATAATAGAGACATTAGATCTAGCTGGTCTGTCATAATATAATAGAGACATTAGATCTAGCTGGTCTGTCATAATATAATAGAGACATTAGATCTAGCTGGTCTGTCATAATATAATAGAGACATTAGATCTAGCTGGTCTGTCATAATATAATAGAGACATTAGATCTAGCTGGTCTGTCATAATATAATAGAGACATTAGATCTAGCTGGTCTGTCATAATATAATAGAGACATTAGATCTAGCTGGTCTGTCATAATATAATAGAGACATTAGATCTAGCTGGTCTGTCATAATATAATAGAGACATTAGATCTAGCTGGTCTGTCATAATATAATAGAGACATTAGATCTAGCTGGTCTGTCATAATGTAATAGAGACATTAGATCTAGCTGGTCTGTCATAATATAATAGAGACATTAGATCTAGCTGGTCTGTCATAATATAATAGAGACATTAGATCTAGCTGGTCTGTCATAATGTAATAGAGACATTAGATCTAGCTGGTCTGTCATAATATAATAGAGACATTAGATCTAGCTGGTCTGTCATAATATAATAGAGACATGTAGATCTAGCTGGTCTGTCATAATATAATAGAGACATTAGATCTAGCTGGTCTGTCATAATATAATAGAGACATTAGATCTAGCTGGTCTGTCATAATATAATAGAGACATTAGATCTAGCTGGTCTGTCATAATATAATAGAGACATGTAGATCTAGCTGGTCTGTCATAATATAATAGAGACATTAGATCTAGCTGGTCTGTCATAATATAATAGAGACATTAGATCTAGCTGGTCTGTCATAATATAATAGAGACATTAGATCTAGCTGGTCTGTCATAATATAATAGAGACATTAGATCTAGCTGGTCTGTCATTATATAATAGAGACATTAGATCTAGCTGGTCTGTCATAATATAATAGAGACATTAGATCTAGCTGGTCTGTCATAATATAATAGAGACATTAGATCTAGCTGGTCTGTCATAATATAATAGAGACATTAGATCTAGCTGGTCTGTCATAATATAATAGAGACATTAGATCTAGCTGGTCTGTCATAATATAATAGAGACATTAGATCTAGCTGGTCTGTCATTATATAATAGAGACATTAGATCTAGCTGGTCTGTCATAATATAATAGAGACATTAGATCTAGCTGGTCTGTCATAATATAATAGAGACATTAGATCTAGCTGGTCTGTCATAATATAATAGAGACATTAGATCTAGCTGGTCTGTCATAATGTAATAGAGACATTAGATCTAGCTGGTCTGTCATAATATAATAGAGACATTAGATCTAGCTGGTCTGTCATAATATAATAGAGACATTAGATCTAGCTGGTCTGTCATAATGTAATAGAGACATTAGATCTAGCTGGTCTGTCATAATATAATAGAGACATTAGATCTAGCTGGTCTGTCATAATATAATAGAGACATTAGATCTAGCTGGTCTGTCATAATATAATAGAGACATTAGATCTAGCTGGTCTGTCATAATATAATAGAGACATTAGATCTAGCTGGTCTGTCATAATATAATAGAGACATTAGATCTAGCTGGTCTGTCATAATATAATAGAGACATGTAGATCTAGCTGGTCTGTCATAATGTAATAGAGACATTAGATCTAGCTGGTCTGTCATAATATAATAGAGACATTAGATCTAGCTGGTCTGTCATAATGTAATAGAGACATTAGATCTAGCTGGTCTGTCATAATATAATAGAGACATTAGATCTAGCTGGTCTGTCATAATATAATAGAGACATTAGATCTAGCTGGTCTGTCATAATGTAATAGAGACATTAGATCTAGCTGGTCTGTCATAATATAATAGAGACATTAGATCTAGCTGGTCTGTCATAATATAATAGAGACATGTAGATCTAGCTGGTCTGTCATAATATAATAGAGACATTAGATCTAGCTGGTCTGTCATTATATAATAGAGACATTAGATCTAGCTGGTCTGTCATAATATAATAGAGACATTAGATCTAGCTGGTCTGTCATAATATAATAGAGACATTAGATCTAGCTGGTCTGTCATAATATAATAGAGACATTAGATCTAGCTGGTCTGTCATAATATAATAGAGACATTAGATCTAGCTGGTCTGTCATAATATAATAGAGACATGTAGATCTAGCTGGTCTGTCATAATATAATAGAGACATTAGATCTAGCTGGTCTGTCATTATATAATAGAGACAGTAGATCTAGCTGGTCTGTCATAATATAATAGAGACATTAGATCTAGCTGGTCTGTCATAATGTAATAGAGACATTAGATCTAGCTGGTCTGTCATAATATAATAGAGACATTAGATCTAGCTGGTCTGTCATAATATAATAGAGACATTAGATCTAGCTGGTCTGTCATTATATAATAGAGACATTAGATCTAGCTGGTCTGTCATAATATAATAGAGACATTAGATCTAGCTGGTCTGTCATAATGTAATAGAGACATTAGATCTAGCTGGTCTGTCATAATATAATAGAGACATTAGATCTAGCTGGTCTGTCATAATATAATAGAGACATGTAGATCTAGCTGGTCTGTCATAATATAATAGAGACATTAGATCTAGCTGGTCTGTCATAATATAATAGAGACATTAGATCTAGCTGGTCTGTCATAATATAATAGAGACATTAGATCTAGCTGGTCTGTCATAATATAATAGAGACATTAGATCTAGCTGGTCTGTCATAATATAATAGAGACATTAGATCTAGCTGGTCTGTCATTATATAATAGAGACATTAGATCTAGCTGGTCTGTCATAATATAATAGAGACATGTAGATCTAGCTGGTCTGTCATAATATAATAGAGACATTAGATCTAGCTGGTCTGTCATAATATAATAGAGACATTAGATCTAGCTGGTCTGTCATAATATAATAGAGACATTAGATCTAGCTGGTCTGTCATAATATAATAGAGACATTAGATCTAGCTGGTCTGTCATTATATAATAGAGACATTAGATCTAGCTGGTCTGTCATAATATAATAGAGACATGTAGATCTAGCTGGTCTGTCATAATATAATAGAGACATTAGATCTAGCTGGTCTGTCATAATATAATAGAGACATTAGATCTAGCTGGTCTGTCATAATATAATAGAGACATTAGATCTAGCTGGTCTGTCATAATATAATAGAGACATTAGATCTAGCTGGTCTGTCATAATATAATAGAGACATTAGATCTAGCTGGTCTGTCATAATATAATAGAGACATTAGATCTAGCTGGTCTGTCATAATATAATAGAGACAGTAGATCTAGCTGGTCTGTCATAATATAATAGAGACATTAGATCTAGCTGGTCTGTCATAATATAATAGAGACATTAGATCTAGCTGGTCTGTCATTATATAATAGAGACATTAGATCTAGCTGGTCTGTCATAATGTAATAGAGACATTAGATCTAGCTGGTCTGTCATAATATAATAGAGACATTAGATCTAGCTGGTCTGTCATAATGTAATAGAGACATTAGATCTAGCTGGTCTGTCATAATATAATAGAGACATTAGATCTAGCTGGTCTGTCATAATATAATAGAGACATTAGATCTAGCTGGTCTGTCATAATATAATAGAGACATTAGATCTAGCTGGTCTGTCATAATATAATAGAGACATTAGATCTAGCTGGTCTGTCATAATATAATAGAGACATTAGATCTAGCTGGTCTGTCATAATATAATAGAGACATTAGATCTAGCTGGTCTGTCATAATATAATAGAGACATGTAGATCTAGCTGGTCTGTCATAATATAATAGAGACATTAGATCTAGCTGGTCTGTCATAATATAATAGAGACATTAGATCTAGCTGGTCTGTCATAATATAATAGAGACATTAGATCTAGCTGGTCTGTCATAATATAATAGAGACATTAGATCTAGCTGGTCTGTCATAATATAATAGAGACATTAGATCTAGCTGGTCTGTCATAATATAATAGAGACATTAGATCTAGCTGGTCTGTCATAATATAATAGAGACATTAGATCTAGCTGGTCTGTCATTATATAATAGAGACATTAGATCTAGCTGGTCTGTCATAATATAATAGAGACATTAGATCTAGCTGGTCTGTCATAATATAATAGAGACATTAGATCTAGCTGGTCTGTCATAATATAATAGAGACATTAGATCTAGCTGGTCTGTCATAATATAATAGAGACATTAGATCTAGCTGGTCTGTCATAATATAATAGAGACATTAGATCTAGCTGGTCTGTCATAATATAATAGAGACATTAGATCTAGCTGGTCTGTCATTATATAATAGAGACATTAGATCTAGCTGGTCTGTCATAATATAATAGAGACATTAGATCTAGCTGGTCTGTCATTATATAATAGAGACATTAGATCTAGCTGGTCTGTCATAATGTAATAGAGACATTAGATCTAGCTGGTCTGTCATAATATAATAGAGACATTAGATCTAGCTGGTCTGTCATTATATAATAGAGACATTAGATCTAGCTGGTCTGTCATAATATAATAGAGACATTAGATCTAGCTGGTCTGTCATAATATAATAGAGACATTAGATCTAGCTGGTCTGTCATAATATAATAGAGACATGTAGATCTAGCTGGTCTGTCATAATATAATAGAGACATTAGATCTAGCTGGTCTGTCATAATATAATAGAGACATTAGATCTAGCTGGTCTGTCATAATATAATAGAGACATTAGATCTAGCTGGTCTGTCATAATATAATAGAGACATTAGATCTAGCTGGTCTGTCATAATGTAATAGAGACATTAGATCTAGCTGGTCTGTCATAATATAATAGAGACATTAGATCTAGCTGGTCTGTCATTATATAATAGAGACATTAGATCTAGCTGGTCTGTCATAATATAATAGAGACATTAGATCTAGCTGGTCTGTCATAATATAATAGAGACATTAGATCTAGCTGGTCTGTCATAATATAATAGAGACATTAGATCTAGCTGGTCTGTCATAATATAATAGAGACATTAGATCTAGCTGGTCTGTCATAATATAATAGAGACATTAGATCTAGCTGGTCTGTCATAATATAATAGAGACATTAGATCTAGCTGGTCTGTCATAATATAATAGAGACATTAGATCTAGCTGGTCTGTCATAATATAATAGAGACATTAGATCTAGCTGGTCTGTCATAATATAATAGAGACATTAGATCTAGCTGGTCTGTCATAATGTAATAGAGACATTAGATCTAGCTGGTCTGTCATAATGTAATAGAGACATTAGATCTAGCTGGTCTGTCATTATATAATAGAGACATTAGATCTAGCTGGTCTGTCATAATATAATAGAGACATTAGATCTAGCTGGTCTGTCATAATGTAATAGAGACATTAGATCTAGCTGGTCTGTCATAATATAATAGAGACATTAGATCTAGCTGGTCTGTCATAATATAATAGAGACATTAGATCTAGCTGGTCTGTCATAATATAATAGAGACATTAGATCTAGCTGGTCTGTCATTATATAATAGAGACATTAGATCTAGCTGGTCTGTCATAATATAATAGAGACATTAGATCTAGCTGGTCTGTCATAATGTAATAGAGACATTAGATCTAGCTGGTCTGTCATAATATAATAGAGACATTAGATCTAGCTGGTCTGTCATAATATAATAGAGACATTAGATCTAGCTGGTCTGTCATAATATAATAGAGACATTAGATCTAGCTGGTCTGTCATTATATAATAGAGACATTAGATCTAGCTGGTCTGTCATAATGTAATAGAGACATTAGATCTAGCTGGTCTGTCATAATATAATAGAGACATTAGATCTAGCTGGTCTGTCATAATATAATAGAGACATTAGATCTAGCTGGTCTGTCATAATATAATAGAGACATTAGATCTAGCTGGTCTGTCATAATATAATAGAGACATTAGATCTAGCTGGTCTGTCATTATATAATAGAGACATTAGATCTAGCTGGTCTGTCATAATATAATAGAGACATTAGATCTAGCTGGTCTGTCATAATATAATAGAGACATTAGATCTAGCTGGTCTGTCATAATATAATAGAGACATTAGATCTAGCTGGTCTGTCATAATATAATAGAGACATTAGATCTAGCTGGTCTGTCATAATATAATAGAGACATTAGATCTAGCTGGTCTGTCATAATATAATAGAGACATTAGATCTAGCTGGTCTGTCATAATGTAATAGAGACATTAGATCTAGCTGGTCTGTCATAATATAATAGAGACATTAGATCTAGCTGGTCTGTCATAATATAATAGAGACATTAGATCTAGCTGGTCTGTCATAATATAATAGAGACATTAGATCTAGCTGGTCTGTCATAATATAATAGAGACATTAGATCTAGCTGGTCTGTCATAATATAATAGAGACATTAGATCTAGCTGGTCTGTCATAATGTAATAGAGACATTAGATCTAGCTGGTCTGTCATAATATAATAGAGACATTAGATCTAGCTGGTCTGTCATAATATAATAGAGACATTAGATCTAGCTGGTCTGTCATAATATAATAGAGACATTAGATCTAGCTGGTCTGTCATAATATAATAGAGACATTAGATCTAGCTGGTCTGTCATAATATAATAGAGACATTAGATCTAGCTGGTCTGTCATAATATAATAGAGACATTAGATCTAGCTGGTCTGTCATAATATAATAGAGACATTAGATCTAGCTGGTCTGTCATAATATAATAGAGACATTAGATCTAGCTGGTCTGTCATAATATAATAGAGACATTAGATCTAGCTGGTCTGTCATAATATAATAGAGACATTAGATCTAGCTGGTCTGTCATAATATAATAGAGACAGTAGATCTAGCTGGTCTGTCATAATATAATAGAGACATTAGATCTAGCTGGTCTGTCATAATATAATAGAGACATTAGATCTAGCTGGTCTGTCATAATGTAATAGAGACATTAGATCTAGCTGGTCTGTCATAATATAATAGAGACATTAGATCTAGCTGGTCTGTCATAATATAATAGAGACATTAGATCTAGCTGGTCTGTCATAATATAATAGAGACATTAGATCTAGCTGGTCTGTCATAATATAATAGAGACATTAGATCTAGCTGGTCTGTCATAATATAATAGAGACATTAGATCTAGCTGGTCTGTCATAATATAATAGAGACATTAGATCTAGCTGGTCTGTCATAATATAATAGAGACATTAGATCTAGCTGGTCTGTCATAATATAATAGAGACATTAGATCTAGCTGGTCTGTCATAATATAATAGAGACATTAGATCTAGCTGGTCTGTCATAATATAATAGAGACATTAGATCTAGCTGGTCTGTCATAATATAATAGAGACATTAGATCTAGCTGGTCTGTCATAATATAATAGAGACATTAGATCTAGCTGGTCTGTCATAATATAATAGAGACATTAGATCTAGCTGGTCTGTCATAATATAATAGAGACATTAGATCTAGCTGGTCTGTCATAATATAATAGAGACATTAGATCTAGCTGGTCTGTCATTATATAATAGAGACATTAGATCTAGCTGGTCTGTCATAATATAATAGAGACATTAGATCTAGCTGGTCTGTCATAATATAATAGAGACATTAGATCTAGCTGGTCTGTCATAATATAATAGAGACATTAGATCTAGCTGGTCTGTCATAATATAATAGAGACATTAGATCTAGCTGGTCTGTCATAATATAATAGAGACATTAGATCTAGCTGGTCTGTCATTATATAATAGAGACATTAGATCTAGCTGGTCTGTCATAATATAATAGAGACAGTAGATCTAGCTGGTCTGTCATAATATAATAGAGACATTAGATCTAGCTGGTCTGTCATAATATAATAGAGACATTAGATCTAGCTGGTCTGTCATTATATAATAGAGACATTAGATCTAGCTGGTCTGTCATAATGTAATAGAGACATTAGATCTAGCTGGTCTGTCATAATATAATAGAGACATTAGATCTAGCTGGTCTGTCATAATATAATAGAGACAGTAGATCTAGCTGGTCTGTCATAATATAATAGAGACATTAGATCTAGCTGGTCTGTCATAATGTAATAGAGACATTAGATCTAGCTGGTCTGTCATAATATAATAGAGACAGTAGATCTAGCTGGTCTGTCATAATATAATAGAGACATTAGATCTAGCTGGTCTGTCATAATGTAATAGAGACATTAGATCTAGCTGGTCTGTCATAATATAATAGAGACAGTAGATCTAGCTGGTCTGTCATAATATAATAGAGACATTAGATCTAGCTGGTCTGTCATAATATAATAGAGACATTAGATCTAGCTGGTCTGTCATAATATAATAGAGACATTAGATCTAGCTGGTCTGTCATAATGTAATAGAGACATTAGATCTAGCTGGTCTGTCATAATATAATAGAGACATTAGATCTAGCTGGTCTGTCATAATATAATAGAGACATTAGATCTAGCTGGTCTGTCATTATATAATAGAGACATTAGATCTAGCTGGTCTGTCATAATATAATAGAGACATTAGATCTAGCTGGTCTGTCATAATATAATAGAGACATTAGATCTAGCTGGTCTGTCATAATATAATAGAGACATGTAGATCTAGCTGGTCTGTCATAATATAATAGAGACATTAGATCTAGCTGGTCTGTCATAATATAATAGAGACATTAGATCTAGCTGGTCTGTCATTATATAATAGAGACATTAGATCTAGCTGGTCTGTCATAATATAATAGAGACAGTAGATCTAGCTGGTCTGTCATTATATAATAGAGACAGTAGATCTAGCTGGTCTGTCATAATGTAATAGAGACATTAGATCTAGCTGGTCTGTCATAATATAATAGAGACAGTAGATCTAGCTGGTCTGTCATTATATAATAGAGACAGTAGATCTAGCTGGTCTGTCATAATGTAATAGAGACATTAGATCTAGCTGGTCTGTCATAATATAATAGAGACAGTAGATCTAGCTGGTCTGTCATAATATAATAGAGACATTAGATCTAGCTGGTCTGTCATAATATAATAGAGACATTAGATCTAGCTGGTCTGTCATAATATAATAGAGACATTAGATCTAGCTGGTCTGTCATAATATAATAGAGACATTAGATCTAGCTGGTCTGTCATTATATAATAGAGACATTAGATCTAGCTGGTCTGTCATAATATAATAGAGACATTAGATCTAGCTGGTCTGTCATTATATAATAGAGACATATAGATCTAGCTGGTCTGTCATAATGTAATAGAGACATTAGATCTAGCTGGTCTGTCATAATATAATAGAGACATTAGATCTAGCTGGTCTGTCATAATATAATAGAGGCATTAGATCTAGCTGGTCTGTCATTATATAATAGAGACAGTAGATCTAGCTGGTCTGTCATAATATAATAGAGACATTAGATCTAGCTGGTCTGTCATTATATAATAGAGACAGTAGATCTAGCTGGTCTGTCATAATATAATAGAGACATTAGATCTAGCTGGTCTGTCATAATGTAATAGAGACATTAGATCTAGCTGGTCTGTCATAATATAATAGAGACATTAGATCTAGCTGGTCTGTCATAATATAATAGAGACAGTAGATCTAGCTGGTCTGTCATTATATAATAGAGACATGTAGATCTAGCTGGTCTGTCATAATATAATAGAGACATTAGATCTAGCTGGTCTGTCATAATGTAATAGAGACATTAGATCTAGCTGGTCTGTCATAATATAATAGAGACATTAGATCTAGCTGGTCTGTCATAATATAATAGAGACATTAGATCTAGCTGGTCTGTCATAATATAATAGAGACATTAGATCTAGCTGGTCTGTCATAATGTAATAGAGACATTAGATCTAGCTGGTCTGTCATAATATAATAGAGACATTAGATCTAGCTGGTCTGTCATAATGTAATAGAGACATTAGATCTAGCTGGTCTGTCATTATATAATAGAGACATTAGATCTAGCTGGTCTGTCATAATGTAATAGAGACATTAGATCTAGCTGGTCTGTCATAATGTAATAGAGACATTAGATCTAGCTGGTCTGTCATTATATAATAGAGACATTAGATCTAGCTGGTCTGTCATTATATAATAGAGACATTAGATCTAGCTGGTCTGTCATAATATAATAGAGACATTAGATCTAGCTGGTCTGTCATAATATAATAGAGACATTAGATCTAGCTGGTCTGTCATAATGTAATAGAGACATTAGATCTAGCTGGTCTGTCATAATGTAATAGAGACATTAGATCTAGCTGGTCTGTCATTATGTAATAGAGACATTAGATCTAGCTGGTCTGTCATAATGTAATAGAGGCATTAGATCTAGCTGGTCTGTCATAATGTAATAGAGACATTAGATCTAGCTGGTCTGTCATAATGTAATAGAGACATTAGATCTAGCTGGTCTGTCATTATGTAATAGAGACATTAGATCTAGCTGGTCTGTCATAATGTAATAGAGACATTAGATCTAGCTGGTCTGTCATAATATAATAGAGACATTAGATCTAGCTGGTCTGTCATTATATGATAGAGACATTAGATCTAGCTGGTCTGTCATTATATAATAGAGACAGTAGATCTAGCTGGTCTGTCATAATATAATAGAGACATTAGATCTAGCTGGTCTGTCATAATATAATAGAGACATTAGATCTAGCTGGTCTGTCATTATATAATAGAGACATTAGATCTAGCTGGTCTGTCATAATATAATAGAGACATTAGATCTAGCTGGTCTGTCATAATATAATAGAGACATTAGATCTAGCTGGTCTGTCATTATATAATAGAGACATTAGATCTAGCTGGTCTGTCATAATATAATAGAGACATGTAGATCTAGCTGGTCTGTCATAATATAATAGAGACATTAGATCTAGCTGGTCTGTCATTATATAATAGAGACATTAGATCTAGCTGGTCTGTCATAATATAATAGAGACAGTAGATCTAGCTGGTCTGTCATTATATAATAGAGACATTAGATCTAGCTGGTCTGTCATAATGTAATAGAGACATTAGATCTAGCTGGTCTGTCATAATGTAATAGAGACATTAGATCTAGCTGGTCTGTCATAATATAATAGAGACATTAGATCTAGCTGGTCTGTCATAATGTAATAGAGACATTAGATCTAGCTGGTCTGTCATTATATAATAGAGACATTAGATCTAGCTGGTCTGTCATAATATAATAGAGACATTAGATCTAGCTGGTCTGTCATTATATAATAGAGACATTAGATCTAGCTGGTCTGTCATTATATAATAGAGACATTAGATCTAGCTGGTCTGTCATAATGTAATAGAGACATTAGATCTAGCTGGTCTGTCATTATATAATAGAGACATTAGATCTAGCTGGTCTGTCATAATATAATAGAGACATTAGATCTAGCTGGTCTGTCATAATATAATAGAGACATTAGATCTAGCTGGTCTGTCATTATATAATAGAGACAGTAGATCTAGCTGGTCTGTCATTATATAATAGAGACAGTAGATCTAGCTGGTCTGTCATAATATAATAGAGACATTAGATCTAGCTGGTCTGTCATAATATAATAGAGACAGTATATCTAGCTGGTCTGTCATAATATAATAGAGACATGTAGATCTAGCTGGTCTGTCATAATATAATAGAGACAGTAGATCTAGCTGGTCTGTCATAATATAATAGAGACAGTAGATCTAGCTGGTCTGTCATAATATAATAGAGACAGTAGATCTAGCTGGTCTGTCATAATATAATAGAGACAGTAGATCTAGCTGGACTGTCATAATATAATAGATACTGTAGATCTAGCTGGTCTGTCATAATATAATAGAGACAGTATATCTAGCTGGTCTGTCATAATATAATAGAGACAGTAGATCTAGCTGGTCTGTCATAATATAATAGAGACAGTAGATCTAGCTGGTCTGTCATAAAACAATAGTGACAGTAGATCTAGCTGGTTTGTCATAATATAATAGAGACAATAGATCTAGCTGGGCTGTCATTATATAATAGAGACAGTAGATCTAGCTGGTCTGTCATAAAACAATAGTGACAGTAGATCTAGCTGGTTTGTCATAATATAATAGAGACAATAGATCTAGCTGGTCTGTCATTATATAATAGAGACATTAGATCTAGCTGGTCTGTCATAATATAATAGAGCCATTAGATCTAGCTGGTCTGTCATAATGTAATAGAGACATTAGATCTAGCTGGTCTGTCATAATATAATAGAGACAGTAGATCTAGCTGGCCTGTCATAATATAATAGATACTGTAGATCTAGCTGGTCTGTCATAATATAATAGAGACTGTAGATCTAGCTGGTCTGTCATGATATAATAGAGACAGTAGATCTAGCTGGTCTGTCATAATATAATAGAGACAGTAGATCTAGCTGGTCTGTCATAATATAATAGAGACATTAGATCTAGCTGGTCTGTCATAATGTAATAGAGACATTAGATCTAGCTGGTCTGTCATAATATAATAGAGACATTAGATCTAGCTGGTCTGTCATAATATAATAGAGACATTAGATCTAGCTGGTCTGTCATAATGTAATAGAGACATTAGATCTAGCTGGTCTGTCATAATGTAATAGATACTGTAGATCTAGCTGGTCTGTCATAATGTAATAGAGACATTAGATCTAGCTGGTCTGTCATAATATAATAGAGACAGTAGATCTAGCTGGTCTCTGTCATAATATAATAGAGACATTAGATCTAGCTGGTCTGTCATAATATAATAGAGACAGTAGATCTAGCTGGTCTGTCATAATATAATAGAGACATTAGATCTAGCTGGTCTGTCATAATATAATAGAGGCATTAGATCTAGCTGGTCTGTCATAATATAATAGAGACAGTATATCTAGCTGGTCTGTCATAATATAATAGAGACAGTAGATCTAGCTGGTCTGTCATAATATAATAGAGACATTAGATCTAGCTGGTCTGTCATAATATAATAGAGACAGTAGATCTAGCTGGTCTGTCATAATATAATAGAGACATTAGATCTAGCTGGTCTGTCATAATGTAATAGAGACATTCGATCTAGCTGGTCTGTCATAATGTAATAGAGACATTAGATCTAGCTGGTCTGTCATAATATAATAGAGACATTAGATCTAGCTGGTCTGTCATAATATAATAGAGACATTAGATCTAGCTGGTCTGTCATAATATAATAGAGACATTAGATCTAGCTGGTCTGTCGTAATGTAATAGAGACATTAGATCTAGCTGGTCTGTCATAATATAATAGAGACAGTAGATCTAGCTGGTCTGTCATAATATAATAGAGACATTAGATCTAGCTGGTCTGTCATAATATAATAGAGACAGTATATCTAGCTGGTCTGTCATAATATAATAGAGACATTAGATCTAGCTGGTCTGTCATAATATAATAGAGACAGTAGATCTAGCTGGTCTGTCATAATATAATAGAGACAGTAGATGTTGCTGGTCTGTCATAATATAATAGAGACATTAGATCTAGCTGGTCTGTCATAATATAATAGAGACAGTAGATCTAGCTGGTCTGTCATAATATAATAGAGACAGTAGATCTAGCTGGTCTGTCATAATAGAATAGAGACAGTAGATCTAGCTGGTCTGTCATAATATAATAGAGACAGTAGATCTAGCTGGTCTGTCATAATATAATAGAGACATTAGATCTAGCTGGTCTGTCATAATGTAATAGAGACATTAGATCTAGCTGGTCTGTCGTAATGTAATAGAGACATTAGATCTAGCTGGTCTGTCATAATGTAATAGAGACATTAGATCTAGCTGGTCTGTCATAATGTAATAGAGACATTAGATCTAGCTGGTCTGTCATAATATAATAGAGACAGTAGATCTAGCTGGCCTGTCATAATGTAATAGAGACATTAGATCTAGCTGGTCTGTCATAATAAAATAGAGACATTAGATCTAGCTGGTCTGTCATAATATAATAGATACAGTAGATCTAGCTGGTCTGTCATTATATAATAGAGACATTAGATCTAGCTGGTCTGTCATAATATAATAGAGACAGTAGATCTAGCTGGTCTGTCATAATATAATAGATACTGTAGATCTAGCTGGTCTGTCATAATATAATAGAGACAGTAGATCTAGCTGGTCTGTCATAATATAATAGAGACAGTAGATTTAGCTGGTCTGTCATAATATAATAGAGACATTAGATCTAGCTGGTCTGTCATAATGTAATAGAGACATTAGATCTAGCTGGTCTGTCATAATATAATAGAGACATTAGATCTAGCTGGTCTGTCATAATATAATAGAGACAGTAGATCTAGCTGGTCTGTCATAATATAATAGAGACAGTAGATCTAGCTGGTCTGTCATAATATAATAGATACTGTAGATCTAGCTGGTCTGTCATAATATAATAGAGACAGTAGATCTAGCTGGTCTGTCATAATATAATAGAGACAGTAGATCTAGCTGGTCTGTCATAATATAATAGAGACAGTAGATCTAGCTGGTCTGTCATAATATAATAGAGACATTAGATCTAGCTGGTCTGTCATAATATAATAGAGACAGTATATCTAGCTGGTCTGTCATAATATAATAGAGACAATAGATCTAGCTGGTCTGTCATAATATAATAGAGACAGTAGATCTAGCTGGTCTGTCATTATATAATAGAGACAGTAGATCTAGCTGGTCTGTCATAATATAATAGAGACATTAGATCTAGCTGGTCTGTCATAATATAATAGAGACTGTAGATCTAGCTGGCCTGTCATAATATAATAGAGACAGTAGATCTAGCTGGTCTGTCATAATATAATAGATACTGTACATCTAGCTGCTCTGTCATAATATAATAGAGGCAGTAGATCTAGCTGGTCTGTCATTGTATAATAGAGACAGTAGATCTAGCTGGTCTGTCATAATATAATAGAGACATTAGATCTAGCTGGTCTGTCATAATATAATAGAGACAGTTTATCTAGCTGGTCTGTCATAATATAATAGTGACAGTAGATCTAGCTGGTCTGTCATAATATAATAGATACTGTAGATCTAGCTGGTCTGTCATAATATAATAGAGACAGTATGTCTAGCTGGTCTGTCATTATATAATAGAGACAGTAGATCTAGCTGGTCTGTCATAATATAATAGAGACAGTAGATCTAGCTGGTCTGTCATAATATAATAGAGACAGTAGATCTAGCTGGTCTGTCATAATATAATAGATACGGTAGATCTAGCTGGTCTGTCATAATATAATAGAGACATTAGATCTAGCTGGTCTGTCATAATATAATAGAGACAGTAGATCTAGCTGGCCTGTCATAATATAATAGAGACGGTAGATCTAGCTGGTCTGTCATAATATAATAGAGACAGTAGATCTAGCTGGCCTGTCATAATATAATAGATACTGTAGATCTAGCTGGTCTGTCATAATATAATAGAGACAGTAGATCTAGCTGGTCTGTCATAATATAATAGAGACAGTAGATCTAGCTGGTCTGTCATAATATAATAGATACTGTAGATTTAGCTGGTCTGTCATAATATAATAGAGACAGTAGATCTAGCTGGTCTGTCATAATATAATAGAGACAGTAGATCTAGCTGGTCTGTCATAATATAATAGATACTGTAGATTTAGCTGGTCTGTCATAATATAATAGAGACAGTAGATCTAGCTGGTCTGTCATAATATAATAGAGACAGTAGATCTAGCTGGTCTGTCATAATATAATAGAGACAGTAGATCTAGCTGGTCTGTCATAAAACAATAGAGACATTAGATCTAGCTGGTCTGTCATAATATAATAGAGACATTAGATCTAGCTGGTCTGTCATTATATAATAGAGACATTAGATCTAGCTGGTCTGTCATAATATAATAGAGCCATTAGATCTAGCTGGTCTGTCATAATGTAATAGAGACATTAGATCTAGCTGGTCTGTCATAATATAATAGAGACAGTAGATCTAGCTGGCCTGTCATAATATAATAGATACTGTAGATCTAGCTGGTCTGTCATAATATAATAGAGACAGTAGATCTAGCTGGTCTGTCATGATATAATAGAGACAGTAGATCTAGCTGGGCTGTCATAATATAATAGAGACATTAGATCTAGCTGGTCTGTCATAATATAATAGAGCCATTAGATCTAGCTGGTCTGTCATAATGTAATAGAGACATTAGATCTAGCTGGTCTGTCATAATATAATAGAGACAGTAGATCTAGCTGGTCTGTCATAATATAATAGAGACATTAGATCTAGCTGGTCTGTCATAATATAATAGAGACAGTAGATCTAGCTGGTCTGTCATGATATAATAGAGACAGTAGATCTAGCTGGTCTGTCATAATATAATAGAGACATTAGATCTAGCTGGTCTGTCATAATATAATAGAGACATTAGATCTAGCTGGTCTGTCATAATGTAATAGAGACATTAGATCTAGCTGGTCTGTCATAATATAATAGAGACAGTAGATCTAGCTGGTCTGTCATAATATAATAGAGACATGTAGATCTAGCTGGTCTGTCATAATATAATAGAGACAGTATATCTAGCTGGTCTGTCATTATATAATAGAGACAGTAGATCTAGCTGGTCTGTCATAATATAATAGAGACAGTAGATCTAGCTGGTCTGTCATAATATAATAGAGACAGTAGATCTTGCTGGCCTGTCATAATATAATAGATAGTGTAGATCTATCTGGTCTGTCATAATATAATAGAGACAATAGATCTAGCTGGTCTGTCAAAATATAATAGATACTGTAGATCTAACTGGTCTGTCATAATATAATAGAGACAGTAGATCTAGCTGGTCTGTCATAATATAATAGAGACAGTAGATCTAGCTGGTCTGTCATAATATAATAGATACTGTAGATCTAGCTGGTCTGTCATAATATAGTAGAGACAGTATATCTAGCTGAACTGTCATAATATAATAGAGACAGTAGATCTACCTGGTCTGTCATAATATAATAGAGACAGTAGATCTAGCTGGTCTGTCATAAAACAATAGTGACAGTAGATCTAGCTGGTTTGTCATAATATAATAGAGACAATAGATCTAGCTGGGCTGTCATAATATAATAGAGACAGTAGATCTAGCTGGTCTGTCATAATATAATAGAGACAGTAGATCTAGCTGGTCTGTCATAATATAATATATACTGTAGATCTACCTGGTCTGTCATAATATAATAGATACTGTACATCTAGCTGCTCTGTCATAATATAATAGAGGCAGTAGATCTAGCTGGTCTGTCATTGTATAATAGAGACAGTAGATCTAGCTGGTCTGTCATAATATAATAGAGACATTAGGTCTAGCTGGTCTGTCATAATATAATAGAGACTGTAGATCTAGCTGGTCTGTCATAATATAATAGAGACAGTAGATCTAGCTGGTCTGTCATAATATAATAGAGACAGTATATCTAGCTGGTCTGTCATAATATAATAGAGACAGTAGATCTAGCTGGTCTGTCATAATATAATAGATACTGTAGATCTAGCTGGTCTGTCAAAATATAATAGAGACAGTAGATCTAGCTGGTCTGTCATAATATAATAGAGACAGTAGATCTAGCTGGTCTGTCATAATATAATAGAGACATTAGATCTAGCTGGTCTGTCATAATATAATAGAGACATTAGATCTAGCTGGTCTGTCATAATATAATAGAGACAGTATATCCAGCTGGTCTGTCATAATATAATAGAGACAGTAGATCTAGCTGGTCTGTCATAATATAATAGAGACAGTAGATCTAGCTGGTCTGTCATAATATAATAGAGACAGTAGATCTAGCTGGTCTGTCATAATATAATAGAGACATTAGATCTAGCTGGTCTGTCATAATATAATAGAGGCAGTAGATCTAGCTGGTCTGTCATTGTATAATAGAGACAGTGGATCTAGCTGGTCTGTCACAATATAATAGAGACTGTAGATCTAGCTGGTCTGTCATAATATAATAGAGACAGTATATCTAGCTGAACTGTCATAATATAATAGAGACAGTAGATCTAGCTGGCCTGTCATAATATAATAGATACTGTAGATCTAGCTGGTCTGTCATAATATAATAGATACTGTAGATCTAGCTGGTCTGTCATGATATAATAGAGACAGTAGATCTAGCTGGTCTGTCATAATATAATAGAGACAGTAGATCTAGCTGGTCTGTCATAATATAATAGAGACAGTAGATCTAGCTGGTCTGTCATAATATAATAGAGACAGTAGATCTAGCTGGTCTGTCATAATATAATAGAGACAGTAGATCTAGCTGGTCTGTCATAATATAATAGAGACATTAGATCTAGGCGGTCTGTCATAATATAATAGAGACATTAGATCTAGCTGGTCTGTCATAATATAATAGAGACAGTAGATCTAGCTGGTCTGTCATTATATAATAGATACTGTACATCTAGCTGCTCTGTCATAATATAATAGAGGCAGTAGATCTAGCTGGTCTGTCATAATATAATAGAGACAGTAGATCTAGCTGGTCTGTCATAATATAATAGAGACAGTAGATCTAGCTGGTCTGTCATAATATAATAGAGACAGTGGATCTAGCTGGTCTGTCACAATATAATAGAGACATTAGATCTAGCTGGTCTGTCATAATATAATAGAGACAATATATCTAGCTGGTCTGTCATAATATAATAGAGACAGTAGATCTAGCTGGTCTGTCATAATATAATAGAGACAGTAGATCTAGCTGGTCTGTCATAATATAATAGATACTGTAGATCTAGCTGGTCTGTCATAATATAATAGAGACAGTAGATGTAGCTGTACTGTCATAATATAATAGAGACAGTAGATCTACCTGGTCTGTCATAATATAATAGAGACAATAGATCTTGCTGGGCTGTCATTATATAATAGAGATAGTAGATCTAGCTGGTCTGTCATAATATAATAGAGACAGTAGATCTAGCTGGTCTGTCATAATATAATAGAGATAGTAGATCTAGCTGGTCTGTCATAATATAATAGATACTGTAGATCTAGCTGGTCTGTCATAATATAATAGAGGCAGTATATCACGACGTCATCAGAGTGCGCTTCTGTGCGCTTCTGAACACTATCTTGGAAAAACTCGGTTTGTTATTTTTAACTAAAACATAACCAATCTTTGTTAATCATAAATACCGAACGTGTTTTTGCATGGATTCCGCATCGCGGTTAACTTTTACCAGCTAGGACCACTCTCTCTTGTCCCGGAATCTCGCTCCACGGTGGATGGAAAGTGTTTTTTCTCTCTGGAAAAGTTCGGCAAAAAGCTGGCTTTAGGCTAAAAACAAACTGCTAACTGCTAGCCTCCGGGCCCAAACCCACCTGTCTCTCATGGCTTCGCTCGCCCCTGGATGTACCACCTGCCAGTACCTGAGCCAGAGAGTCGCTGAGCTGGAGGGGAGAGTATCTGTCTTGCGCCAGATCAAGGAGGACGAAGAACTCCTGGACTCCATGGTTATACAAACCACCTCCAAAATCGACGACGTCACCTGCCCCTGGCTCGGCACCTCCACTTCTGGGGAGCCTGTAACTGTGAAACTCCATTCGGTTCCCTTAAATGAGCCATGGCCCAGACTAGGAGCTAAACCGAAGGGCCTGGTCTGTTCCACCCCTTCTACTCCGCCTCAGGATGCCTGGATTGCTGTCCGGGGAGGAAAGCACTCCAGGAAACGGAATCCATCAAATGTTTCGGAGGTGCTACAATTGGGGAGGAGATTCAAGGTCCTGGAAGACCTGGAAGTGCATTCCAATCATACTGTACAGGGTCCCTCCGCTTCATCTCTACTGCTGCCATCTCACTCTCAGGTGGAAGTGCCCAAGCACACTCATCTGCGCTCCTTGCCTGCCACTAGGTCGTCAGTCTCAGCTGCTAGCCCCCCTCAACCTGCTAGGAGGCAGATCACCCGGGAGAGGCCCCGTCATTTACCCAATAAACCCATCTGTAGTCCTTCCGTTCTCGTGGTGGGTTCATCCATGGTCCGAAACGTTTCAATCCGGAAAGCTGAGACCTTCTGCTACCCTGGCGCTAGGATCTCTGACCTAGATTCCATGCTACCGCTACTTATTAGCAAGCACTCCGCCGCTTCAACTGTCATTGTCCATGTTGGGTCAAATGACATTAAACTCCAGCAGTCAGAGAAATTGAGAGACGATTTTAAAACATTGATAAATACGCTGCTGGAATCTGGGAAGCAGTGTGTTGTTTCCGGTCCATTTCCATCCCCACGCTACACGGATATGGTTTTTAGTCGTATACGCCAATTACACACCTGGCTTAAGGGATACTGCTGCACGATGAGAATTCCTTTTGTGGATAACTTTGCAGCTTTTACAGACCGACCAGGTCTATTTCTTCGGGACAATTTACATCTTAACAGGTATGGCCCCAGCATCCTCTCCACCAACATGTCTCTTACTCTTGCCTCATGTAGAGCCTTTGATACCTGACGTTGTGTATTCTCGGGGGTTGACTTTTGGGATTGTACGCTCCCCTATCAGACTATGTTCAATGCTCCTCTCCCAGTTTCATTAATTAGTTCCTCAATTGCAAATATGGAACAAACTACAGTTAACAACCCTTCTGCAATTCCTAGTTTATTGTCCAATCACCGTATTGCGAATACTACTCACATGCAGAGAGGTATTGTTAGTAGTAATCTTGTCCCCATAAAATTGAGCTCTGTCAATAGCTCGAAAATGGTTTATTGCTCATCTAGTGCAGCTTCAGGTGCTACCTTGGATACTCCATCTGATATGAATTCCCGTAGCAATGGTATTGGAATAATTCATTTGAATGCTAGAAGCCTGATCCAAAAGTTGGACTTTATTGAAAGTTTGGTCTCACAATCAAATGTTGACGTTCTGATTGTATCTGAATCGTGGCTGTGTGATTCTGTGCCAGATTCAGATGTTCAGTTGATTGGATACAATATTTATAGAACTGATAGAGTTGGTAGAGGTGGTGGTATTGCGATTTATGTTAAATGCTGCTTAAATGTTTCTGTGTCCATATCAACCTCTGTCTCAAAGCAATATGAATGTCTAGTTTTAAACGTGGTACTTGGTAATAATGCTCATTTAACTCTAGCAGGGGTATATCGCCCCCCCTCAGCTCCTCCTTGTACTCTATGCAATTTATCTGATATACTGTCTAATTATGCAAACTCTGAATTACTGATTTTGGGAGATTTTAACCTGGATTGGCTCTCACCAGTATCCGATAAATTAAAAGGCATTTGTACTGAGCTAAATCTAACTCAGCTGATAACTAAACCAACCCGTCCCAACTTTAAGAACCCAGTAAAATCCACTCTACTAGACATTATTCTAACAAATACCCCCCATAAATACACAGCCAGTGGGGTTTTTGCAAATGATATCAGTGACCACTGCCCTATTGCTTGTATTAGAGATACCAGGCTGAAACACTCTGATCCCTGTATAATCTCTAAGAGAAATTATAAACATTTCTCACAGCAAGCTTTTATCCTTGACTTATATCACTCTGAGCTTTTATCCACTTGCTGCTTTCTGGACCCGGTTTTAGCCCTTGCTTTTTTCTCTTCTATTGTTACCTCTATGTCTGATAAACATGCCCCGCTTAAGAATCACAGAGTAAGAAACCGAACCAGTTCTTGGTTCTCTCCTGAATTGTCAGGTCTTTTCCTGCAAAAGAATCGGGCCTGGGCCTTGGCGAGGAAAACAGGTACTCCAGCTGATTGGCTGTTTTTTAGGCAATTGAGAAATAAATGTACTGCAGCTGTCAAAAAGGCAAAATCAAATTACTTCCTTAATGCTATGACAGATTCTGCAGGAGATCCTGCAAAATTCTGGAAAACCGTTAATTCACTGAAACGGGGGAATTCTGCTGTTTCTCTTCCTAAGCAAATTACCTCAGACTTCTGTATTCTAACTGAAAAAAATGATATTTGTGATGCTTTTAATAAGCATTTCATCTCTGCTGGTTTTTTATTTGAAAGGAAAAGTGGACTTTGTGGTACTGGCCAGTTAGTTGATTTTTCGTCTTGCTTTTCAACCGTTACTCTGAAAAATGGTAACCCTGTTTTTAGTTTCCAGAAAATAACTGAAGCAGAGGTTCTAATTGCCCTGTGTGCCATTGATACTAAGAAATCCTTAGGCGCTGACAATTTAGACCCGTACTTACTTAAGTGTGCTGCACCTATTTTTGCTGGTCCAGTAACACACATTTTTAATCTAACATTAAGCACAGGAAATATCCCTAAGGTGTGGAAAGCAGCTTTTGTTCTGCCATTACATAAGGGAGGTGACGGTAGTGATTTGGATAACTATCGACCCATCTCTAGGCTCCCTTGTCTGGTAAAGATTCTAGAATCTATAGTCAACAAACAGTTACAATCTTTTCTTTCTGCTAACAGTATTCTTAGTACCAATCAATCTGGTTTTAGATCTAAACACAGTACCACATCGGCCACTATGCTTGTTGTAAATGATATTGCAAATGCCTTAGACGATAGAAAGCACTGTGCTGCGTTGTTTGTAGATTTGTCAAAAGCTTTTGACACTGTAGACCATGCTATCCTTTTGAGTAAGCTGTCATCTATAGGACTGGGCACTGATGCCTGCCGATGGTTTTATGACTATCTTAAAGATAGAACTCAAGCCGTCATGGTCGATGGGGTCAAGTCTGACCCCTTAGAGTTACTTAAAGGGGTCCCTCAGGGTTCAATAATTGGCCCACTATTGTTCTCACTTTATATAAACAACATTGGTGATGATGTCAGATATTGTAAATTCCATTTATATGCAGATGACACAGTTATGTACTCTATTGCTCCAACAGCGGACCAAGCTTTAATGCAGTTGGAGTCTGATTTTAGGATACTACAGGGGTCTCTTTTACAGCTTAAACTTGTTTTAAACGCTAAGAAAACAAATGTCATGTTTTTTTCTAGGTCTAAACTCCCAGTTAGAAACACGTTTGTAATCACTAGCTTGGATGGTACTCAAATCAATAAGGTCTCTGCATATAAATACTTAGGGGTATGGTTAGATGATAGGCTTTCTTTTAAAAAACATGTTACTGAATTGGGAAAAAAGCTCAAATTCAAGATAGGATTCCTTTACAGAAACAGGGCTTGTCTGTCCTCTGTAAATAGGAAAAAAATTGTGCAGGCTACTTTTATGTCCGTTTTAGATTATGGTGATATTATCTATATGCATGCATCGGCAAACACATTAAAACCACTGGATGCTATTTACCATTGTGCACTCAGGTTTATCACGGGTGATAGTTACAGAACTCATCACTGTATCCTATATCAACATGTGGGTTGGGTCTCTCTATCTGTGAGGCGAGAGCAACATGCTCTCTTGTTTATTTATAAAGCACTTCTTTTAAAACTACCTCCATATATATCATCATTAATTTCCACAAGATGTACTAATTTTAAAACCAGATCACAGATGTGGATTACATTAGAGACTCCTGCGGTCTCCACAGAGTTGGGTAGGACTGCCTTCAGTTCCTTTGCACCTTATTTATGGAACAAACTGCAGATCCAACTTAAGTTAGACACTCTGGTGTCCCTTGCCCATTTTAAAATGTTTATGGAGGATCAATATGATGTTGTCTGTGATTGTTTCTGTTGAATTGTGTATGTTTTGAAATGTTCTTGTCTGTATGTCTAAAACTGTACATGTCAACATGTTTGCACAGGGCACAGCCGTAAAAGAGATCTAGGTCTCAGTCTGTTTTCCCTGTTAAAATAAAGATTAAAAAAAAAAAAAAAAAAAAAAAAAAATAAATAAAATATCTAGCTGGTCTGTCATTATATAATAGAGACAGTAGATCTAGCTGGTCTGTCATAATATAATAGAGACATTAGATCTAGCTGGTCTGTCATAATATAATAGAGACAGTAGATCTAGCTGGTCTGTCATAATATAATAGATAGTGTAGATCTATCTGGTCTGTCATTATATAATAGAGACAGTAGATCTAGCTGGTCTGTCATAATATAATAGAGACATTAGATCTAGCTGGTCTGTCATAATATAATAGAGACAGTAGATCTTTCTGGCCTGTCATAATATAATAGATAGTGTAGATCTATCTGGTCTGTCATAATATAATAGAGACAATAGATCTAGCTGGTCTGTCAAAATATAATAGATACTGTAGATCTAACTGGTCTGTCATAATATAATAGAGACAGTAGATCTAGCTGGTCTGTCATAATATAATAGAGACAGTAGATCTAGCTGGTCTGTCATAATATAATAGATACTGTAGATCTAGCTGGTCTGTCATAATATAGTAGAGACAGTATATCTAGCTGAACTGTCATAATATAATAGAGACAGTAGATCTACCTGGTCTGTCATAATATAATAGAGACAGTAGATCTAGCTGGTCTGTCATAATATAATAGAGACATTAGATCTAGCTGGTCTGTCATAATATAATAGAGACAGTAGATCTAGCTGGGCTGTCATTATATAATAGAGACAGTAGATCTAGCTGGTCTGTCATAATATAATAGAGCCATTAGATCTAGCTGGTCTGTCATAATGTAATAGAGACATTAGATCTAGCTGGTCTGTCATAATGTAATAGAGACTGTAGATCTAGACACTGTAGATCTACCTGGTCTGTCATAATATAATAGATACTGTACATCTAGCTGCTCTGTCATAATATAATAGAGGCAGTAGATCTAGCTGGTCTGTCATTGTATAATAGAGACAGTAGATCTAGCTGGTCTGTCATAATATAATAGAGACATTAGGTCTAGCTGGTCTGTCATAATATAATCGATACAGTAGATCAAGCTGGTCTGTCATAATATAATAGAGACAGTATATCTAGCTGGTCTGTCATAATATAATAGAGACAATATATCTAGCTGGTCTGTCATAATATAATAGAGACATTATATCTAGCTGGTCTGTCATTATATAATAGAGACTGTAGATCTAGCTGGTCTGTCAAAATATAATAGAGACAGTAGATCTAGCTGGTCTGTCATAATATAATAGAGACAGTAGATCTAGCTGGTCTGTCATAATATAATAGAGACATTAGATCTAGCTGGTCTGTCATAATATAATAGAGACATTAGATCTAGCTGGTCTGTCATAATATAATAGAGACAGTATATCCAGCTGGTCTGTCATAATATAATAGATACTGTAGATCTAGCTGGTCTGTCATAATATAATAGAGACAGTAGATCTAGCTGGTCTGTCATAATATAATAGAGACAGTAGATCTAGCTGGTCTGTCATAATATAATAGAGACAGTAGATCTAGCTGGTCTGTCATAATATAATAGAGACAGTAGATCTAGCTGGTCTGTCATAATATAATAGAGACAGTGGATCTAGCTGGTCTGTCACAATATAATAGATACTGTAGATCTAGCTGGTCTGTCATAATATAATAGAGACAGTATATCTAGCTGAACTGTCATAATATAATAGAGACAGGAGATCTACCTGGTCTGTCATAATATAATAGAGACAGTAGATCTAGCTGGTCTGTCATAAAACAATAGTGACAGTAGATCTAGCTGGTTTGTCATAATATAATAGAGACAGTAGATCTAGCTGGTCTGTCATAATATAATAGAGACATTAGATCTAGCTGGTCTGTCATAATATAATAGAGACAGTAGATCTAGCTGGCCTGTCATAATATAATAGATAGTGTAGATCTATCTGGTCTGTCATAATATAATAGAGACAATAGATCTAGCTGGTCTGTCAAAATATAATAGATACTGTATATCTAGCTGAACTGTCATAATATAATAGAGACAGTAGATCTACCTGGTCTGTCATAATATAATAGAGACAGTAGATCTAGCTGGTCTGTCATAAAACAATAGTGACAGTAGATCTAGCTGGTTTGTCATAATATAATAGAGACAATAGATCTAGCTGGGCTGTCATTATATAATAGAGACAGTAGATCTAGCTGGTCTGTCATAATATAATAGAGCCATTAGATCTAGCTGGTCTGTCATAATATAATAGAGACATTAGATCTAGCTGGTCTGTCATAATATAATAGAGACAGTAGATCTAGCTGGCCTGTCATAATATAATATATACTGTAGATCTAGCTGGTCTGTCATAATATAATAGATACTGTACATCTAGCTGCTCTGTCATAATATAATAGAGGCAGTAGATCTAGCTGGTCTGTCATTATATAATAGAGACAGTAGATCTAGCTGGTCTGTCATAATATGATAGAGACATTAGATCTAGCTGGTCTGTCATAATGTAATAGAGACATTAGATCTAGCTGGTCTGTCATAATATAATAGAGACAGTAGATCTAGCTGGCCTGTCATAATATAATAGAGACAGTAGATCTAGCTGGTCTGTCATAATATAATAGATACTGTACATCTAGCTGCTCTGTCATAATATAATAGAGGCATTAGATCTAGCTGGTCTGTCATTGTATAATAGAGACAGTAGATCTAGCTGCTCTGTCATAATATAATAGAGGCAGTAGATCTAGCTGGTCTGTCATTGTATAATAGAGACAGTGGATCTAGCTGGTCTGTCACAATATAATAGAGACATTAGATCTAGCTGGTCTGTCATAATATAATAGAGACAATATATCTAGCTGGTCTGTCATAATATAATAGAGACAGTAGATCTAGCTGGTCTGTCATAATATAATAGAGACAGTAGATCTAGCTGGTCTGTCATAATATAATAGAGA